>NC_053023.1:203391711-203548107 GCF_003073215.2 Triticum urartu
AGTATGCAAGGGTTAGATATTACAAAGTCCTGATTTATGATTGCTATCATAAACCGGCCCTTGGGGGCTACTAGAGTTGGTATTTTCAATTGGACTTAAGAAAGGAAAAGTTATGTCATTACCTCATAGCGCTCCTTCATCAGATTCACCAAACCGGCTTCACAATCACGGTTTGTGTGCAGACGGTTCAGAAAGCCAGAGTGGAGTTCTTTAGCACTGAAGTGGGCATAGCTTGATAGATCGGTGCTCCATTTGCCTTTTTCCATGGCAGCACGTTCTTCTTTGGCACTATGTTTCGCCAATGCAACAGGATGGCCAGGAGAGGTGTGGCCAATACCGGTAATGATAACTTCATCTTCTTTATCTCCAACAGCCTTTTCTGGAGTTGATGGAGCGTCAGTAGTCTTCACTGGATTAGAAGATCCGTCATCAGCCCGGATTGGACTTACTGGTTTATCATCTGGCACAACGGTATCAACTTCTTCTTGTTCGTCAACTTTAGGATCTTGAGGGGGCGGTTCATCAAATGTGGCCTCAGTATTTGGACCTTCCGGTTCCGTAGCCAGCTCCGGTTCAATCACCACCTGATCATCAGGCGGGTTATTCACCCAGGCCTTCTTACTGGGTCTGGCCTTGGCTTTAAAAAGAACAGGTGCAAAGGTTAGTATAGCATATAAAGTGTGAAACATCAAAAGATTGGATTGAAATACTTACCCAGCCACGGTTTTAAGAGGAGGGAGTTGTGTGGTCGTGGATTCGCTGGATGAGGAAGGAGGTGTCACCTGATAATTCGAATCAGACGGATTAAGAGGTTGTCGGAAAAAGCCTGCCTTGGGATAAGAAGTGTCAGAAGTGGGTGAGACCTCGGGTCGGCGTTTTCGAACCGGAGTGTTTGGTAAACCGGTCGAGGTGACCGTTTGGCCACTGTGCTGGGTTGTGCGGCGAGCCTCGTGCTGCTGCTTCTTCAAAAGAAATTGTGGGTCCAAGTGAGCAAGAGGGTGAGAAAATCTTACTTTCCGGACTGCTTGACGGATTTTTTGTGTTGGCAGAGAGTCTGAACCGGAGGAAAGGATAATTACCTCTGCATCGTTAGCTTGGCTGCCCTCAACATCCTCCTGATAAATATCATTGTCAATGAGATGCATGAAAAGTGAACCAAGTGAATCAAGTTCTACCTCTGTGTCTGGTTCATCCGGGTCGTCATCCAGCTCTAAACCGATGCGTTCAGGTGCCTTCCTCTTTGTGGTTTTCTTGACGGCTTTCGTTTAGGACAAGAAGGCTTCACTTCTTTCTCCTGAGGTTTCTTTTTCCAGAACGGATCATCACCCTGTTTAAAGATGGGCGGAGGGTGTTCAAAGATTGCACAGTCCAAAAATATCAGGCGTAAAGCGGAAGTATAGACAATACTTACAACGGGCGGTTTGTTTTGCGTGTAAAAGGGGCTTAACCCGGTCTTGCTGCAGAAAGCTTCCGGTTCATTCAACATTTTCTTGACAGACTCAGTGACTTCCTCATCTGTTAGCTGAATATTGATATGGTGTTGGGAGTCTTGTACGTCACCAGTATACTCACACATTAAACCGGCGCGGCGACTTAATTGCAGGATACTCCAGGATATCCAGCAACGGACGAAGTCCACACCTGTTAAACTGTTGGCCATAAAGGCTCTGAGCTTGGCGTGTTGAGGGGCGTATGAGGCCCGTTCCTCGGCACTTAGTCGTTGCGGAAGCGGATGAGTATTAGCAAGTCGGTGAGCACGATAACCCGACAGAGGGTTCTCATCTTCAGGAGAGGTGTCTCTGCAGTAGAACCAAGTTTGATTCCACTCTTTTGGGTGACTGTGAAGTTTGGCATGAGGAAACTCAACCTCTTTCCTTTTTTGAATTGAGACGCCGCCAAGTTCAGTATTGGGTCCGTCTACAAACTCAGTGAGACAGTTTAGATGGAAGAAATCCCGGAACAGCTCAACAGTTGGTTCTTCTTGTAGGTACGCTTCACAAAAAACTTGTAAGTTGCATATATTGGATACCGAGTTGGGTCCAATGTCTTGAGGGTGGAGCTAAAAGCTAGCAAGTACATCTCGAAAAAACTTCGATCCGGGTGGTTTAAAGCCACAGCCTATATGATCAACAAACACCACTACTTCACCCTGCTTGGGGGTAGGAGGATTTTCCGGCCCAGGAACTCGCCACCGGATCTCATTTTACTTTGGTAAGGTAGCAATCTTGACCATTCCGTTCAGTTGCTCCTCTATAACCCGGGAAGGGACCCAGTTACAGGAATAGAACTGTTTGGCCATTGCAAGTGAAGAGCTGGAAAGAAAATGATGCCGGTTTAGGATTCGTTAATGACAAAGCGTATGGCACAACAGGTTGAGGAGATAGGAATTTAAGCAGATCATATGGCTAAATTAGAGGCTGATGCAGTTATAGATGGTAAAGCAGTACACAGAAGCAAAGGTATATGCACATTGTTAAACCAGAGTTTAGCGATGGAAGAAATGACAGAATAAATGAATTGGCGGTTTAAAAGGGGACTAATGGTACCTGCCGGATTATCATACTTCAAAAAGTTAAACCGCCTATATTGGTGTGAAGGGTACAGATCTAAAAATACCTAAGTGCGGAAAATAGGTTTCACAGATTTATATGGTGATTTCAGATCTAAGGGGTGACAGAAAATTGGAATATATTCAGACCTAAAAACTTCAGGTGTTTAACCAGTTCATCAGAATCAGAGGAATTGTTGTCTATGTAAAGGAGTGATCTAATAAGGAAGAGTGAGATTGTGGTACGGTCACGCAAGGGCTAAAGCAGATCTAAGACTAGCCTACGATGCTACCAAGAAGAACAAGGAAGAACAGCTTTAGAACTTCGATGAACTCCGACGAATACAAACCCTAATGGCGAAGATCTAGGGCGGAAAGAGAGAGGGCTTATCAGTGTTACAGGAACGGAGGAGATGCGCCGCACTTTTCTTGTCCAGTCAATTTGATGCAGCGGCCGACGGTGATACAGAGGCAAAGCTTAACGACGACGGCGGCGCTCGGGTGCAGGGGCGTCGCGAGGAGGAAGAAGATATGAAGAGGCAGCGGAGGAAAAGGAAAAGGGGCCTCAACTCTATTTATAAAGCGAAGAGATAAGTGACAGGCACGGAAATCGAGGAGTTCGAAAATGGATATTTAATAAAGTCATCGCTTTGATGGTTGGATGCTCATTAATAAAGGGCATCTTTAGCTTCAACGAATAGGTGACATCATGGCGGTTTACTACAAATCCAGAGGATGACGTCAGGGTGGTTTACAAGATCTATGCAGAGGTGCAAGGGCAAGAATTTTTCTAAGTGTTGAAGATTGACATGAACAAGTTCAAATCAATCTGGGGCCTAATGTTGGGGATATTACTACTGGACGTAAACCGGTCAGGAGTAGCCGGGTTAACTCTATGAAGATTAGAAGCCTATGAAGACGTGAGGATGGTGGCGCTTTACGAAGGCCCAAGGCCCAAAGGCGGGTTAAGGCCTGTAGATGTAAACCGACTTTCTCATGTAACTTGCATTGTAAGATAGGAAGGATAGAGACCGAGTTGGACACATTGATGATCCGGCCTCGGGACTCTGTAAACCGACGGGCGTTGACCTATGTATATAAAGGGACAACCCGATGGTGGTTTAGGGACAAGACAACACACAACAGCTCGAGAGCCAGGCAAAGCGGATTCGCTCCCTGGTCATCGAAACCCCAGCAATTCCATCACAACTAGGCATAGGCTTTTACCTTCATCGTAAGGGGCCGAACTAGTATAAAACTCTCATGTCCCTTGTCCGGTTTAACCCCTTTAAGCTAACCCGTAGCGATGGTTCCACGACTAAGTCCTTTCACGAGGACATCTGCCGTGACAAAACCACGACATCTACTGTATTCCAAGCCATCTATGGTTCATACCCTCCGAAACTACTCATAGATTCATCAAAATAAGCAAATAACACATAGAAAACAGAATCTGTCAAAAATAGAACAGTCTGTAGTAATCTGGATCAAACGTGTACTTCTGGAACCCCAAAAATTCTAAAATAAATTGCGGGACGTGAGGAATTTATCTATTAATCATCTGCAAAAAGAATTAACTAAATAGCTGTAATGCCCTGGTAATTAAGCTACAGTAATCCCATGTTAACGGTGCCACGTCACCCCGGTTACTGTTGTTAATATCGCGTTGGATCAAAACTTTTCAAAATTTAAATTCAAAATAATGTCAATAATAGAAGTTTTTCAAAATTTAAAACAAAAATGTTCGGGGTGTGCAAATAAATGCCTAGGAATTTATGGTGTGGGATCCGTGCTTTTATAGAAGACCTAAATACTTAAAATGAATTAAAACAGAAAAGAGAATACAAAAGAAAAAACAAAAAAAAAGAGAAACCCCTTGCCCCCCTGGGCTTTGGCCCAGTTGGCCACCGCCGCCTGAATGGGCCGACCCAGCCGCACCCCATAACCTCCCCCCACTCCCCCGCGTACTCACCGACACCCCACTCCCATTCTCCAAAATATCTCCTCCCCCTCTCTCCCGTTTGGATCGGGATCGAGGAGGCCGCTCGTCGCCGCCGAATGCCGCCGCCGCCCGGAGCCCACGTCGCCTCGCCGAACTCCCCCTCGCCGGCCTGCCTCCCGCTCCGCCGCATCATCCCCGTCCCCTCCTCGAACCCGGTGCCTCGATCCCTGCATCCCGAAGTGAGGCCCGACTCCTCCTCTCCTCCTCTGTCGCACGCCACACCCCGCGCTCTGCGCGCCTACGCCCCCGCTCCGCGCGCGCTCACCGCCCGCACATCGCCGCGCCCTCACCCCGACTCTGCCTCGCTTCGCCCGCGCCTCGTTCGACCTCGCCGTGCGCCGCGCGTCCCCTTTCCCGTGCGCACCCGGCCAGAGCTCGGAGGGCTCGCGTCTCTGCTAATTTGAGGCTAGACGCTATCATGGCATGTGTCGCCGATCAGTCTCCTGTCTTGCTTATGCTACAAAACTCTATCGGCTTGTAGCGACGTGTCCTCAATAAATCCACGGGACTTTATTCAGGAGACGCCCTGTAACGTGGTAGTTTGATGGAGGAGAGGGAGGATTCGGGTCACCACACGCTCGCGCACGCCCAGCGTCGGAACTGTGGGCAATGTCTACGTGCCTGGAGTCGAAAGTCGCCCCTCGGCAACAACGCGCGCTACAGAGAACCTGGTCTGCGGGTCGGCGTCTGGGTAATCCTGACCATGCGTGAGGAACCCGCTTGCTATTGGGCCCGCGAAAGAGCACGAACAGGCGGAGCAAAGCTCTCCCACTCAAGCAGCGAGCGGTAATGCCTATAACCACCAGCAGCTGCAACCAGGCCCCTCACCGCTTTCCGAAGAATCACACATCGAAGGCCTCTTAACTTGACCTCGCAAGGAGGTCGACCCAGGGCAAGAGTCACTGCTCAAGAACGGTGTTGAACATTCAAGTGATGCCAAGGTCAAGTTCGGGCGCTACTCGGGTCCTCGATGCGAGCGTTCATGGACCAATGACCCACTCCAAGAGCATGAACCGGGTGACCCACTCCTCGTCTAACCCGGCGAGGAGGAAGTTAGAGTCGGTCGTGCGCCAGAGGTTGCATACTGCCGGCCCCTGGAAAAAAGGGCTCGTGCCGACAAGGTTGCTACAAAGCTCTCCACCCAAGGATCATCCTCATGACGAGATGTGCTTGGAAGCTTACGAAAGGGGGTAAGCACTCGTTAGACAATTAGCAAATTATTGTGAGCATCACGCGTTTGTCTCTTGTGTGCGAACCCCACAAGGTCTATGAGGCGCTAGAAGATCCGGATTGGCTCAATGCCATGCATGAAGAACTCAACAACTTCGAGCGCAACAAAGTGTGGAGATTGGTGCCAAGACCGACGGGGAACCACAATGTCATTGGAACCAAGTGGATATTAAGAACAAGCAAGATGCCCATGGGATTATCATTCGCAACAAGGCTCGTTTGGTAGCACAAGGCTACTCCCAAGTCGAGGGTATCGACTACGGTGAAACCTTTGCTCCCGTTGCTCGTCTTGAATCCATTCGCATGTTGATTGCCTATGCTTCTCATCATAACTTTAAGTTACAACAAATGGATGTGAAGAGTGCTTTTCTTAATGGTCCCATTAATGAATTGGTTTATGTCAAGCAACCCCCCGGGTTCGAGGATCCCTACTTTCCCGATCATGTGTATCAACTCGATAAGGCACTCTATGGCCTTAAACAAGCCCCACGTGCGTGGTATGACCACCTTACCGGACTGCAAGCGTTCTATCGACCGCTGCTTACTAGAGGACCTAATTGGACCGGGTCCTGAAGGATGTAATACGATAATAAGATGTAATGTGAGGCCATTAAATATATCGATTTACGTGCCTCTCGAATTACATGCATTACGCTTTAAATTTCTAATTTAATTAATCTAATTGACCTGTTAGTTTCTTATTTTAACGTAATAGAGTTTATACCATAGAAACCGAATCAAGGTGAGAGAGTGTGTATTATGTTGAACCAGGAGTGGTGCAATTTATCATGCGGTGGATCCCACGCAAGTCAGTTTATATCACCTATATTGGTTCAACCCCCCTGCCTTATGACTGGAGACAGCGGATTCGCATATGAGGCATGGGTTTTAGACAGCATCGCGCTCGGGTCTCTGTGGACTCCAGTTTGACACTCAAAGTTCGAACATATGTAGATTTTAACCTACAATGTCGGAAAGATTGGTTATGTTGTAATATTTTCTAAAATTTCTATAAGGTTAAACATAAATCCGTGTTAGCGTCACGGAGTATGGAAGAACACTATACAATGGGAAAGAGAGTAATGTGCAGGAACAACTGATGAGAACGAATTCTCGAGGGAATCCAAGCACACCGATTATGGTTACTCATAGACATGCACGAACAGAGATTCAAGCCCTAAAGGTAGATTGATACAAGGCGAAACACAACTTCCCCTCGGAGTTCATTTGTCCGTCAAGGATTCAACAACTCCGAGGGATTCATCTCTTGTCGATCGCTATCCCCCGTTGCCATACCTCTGACATATAGAATCACATCGGTAACGTCGAGTACTGGAAACGTTAGGTCAAAAGGTATAATCGGCTGCCTTAAGGTTCCTTGCTTACCTTTGTGCATCTAGACGCGCACCCCCGTGGGAATATCATGTTGTAGTGCATGTCATGTATGCGGAATGGGATCCTTGTGCACTCTGTGTTTGTCTCATAAAGTGGGGCCTGCTTATCCTCTTCATAGGAAAGTTGCATATAAGTAGTTGGCGATACAAACGGACTTCGATATTTGGCTCGAGAGAGGAAGACGCCCAACTTTGGCCTAGTAGCGTGGCACGCTCCAAGAGGAGAAATCAAGCTTGTAGGTATTCGGATTCCGTATTGGGCTGCGGAGACAAAAGTGGATAGGAAGTCCATCATTGAGACGCCCTGTAGACAATGTATTGGGGGAACTGGCACTCCTTTCGGTAAGTCTCCTCTTTGCGATGGAGATGCAACTATCCAGCCAGCCCCAACAACGCCAAAAGTTGTGTGTCTCTTCGATTCAGTTCCACCACACGCTATCAGCGCTGTTGAAGCTTATCCTGTATGGCTGTGCTGCTTAAGGGGTAGATGGGGTAATGGTCTAGTATGGCATCACAGTCTCACTATTAGGTCGATTTCTGCGGCAGTAACGGGCAAACATGCTTATTGTTTGGCAAAGACAAGATAACGATGTCATTTAGTTGATTGGGATCCGCTGCCTCTTTTGGTGTGACAGATGAAAGTGCCATCAAGCATCTCTCTCAACCGGTGCCAACATTCTCACACTCAATGAACTGCACAGTACAAAATATGCGTATGTAAGTTCTACGGTATCACTTCATGAGCCGGCGTAAGATCACATTTCAATCGATCGAAAGAGAGAGCGATTCGAGCTACAGTTCTTCGTAAAAGGCTATGTCACACTGCCTCATGACTCCTAAACTTTAAGCAGATATCTCACTGATCAGCCGGGGAGTGAAGCAGGGGAGTGATATCATCGCGCAGTTAGGAGGCTATCGGAGGGCTGAATAGTCGGTTGGGATTTCGAGCAATGCTCTGCTTGAACCCCTGTATATGTCAACTCACCTCAACCATAAGGAATCAAAATCAGTGTTATGTCTATTCAATGACTGTTTTATGGCATCTTTGTGACGCGTAACTGGAGTCGGTGCGGGCATGTTGATGGAGTATTCTCCAACGATGATTCGATCATGTTGGAGGGTCTCCTCGGGCCCGAAAAGGGCGGCCAGCGATGGTTCCCAATAGTCAACTCGAGGTCAGCAGAGTGGGCGTAGGTTCTCAGTGCTATGCCTCAACATTCAGCCATGTGTAAATATACTTTTGTGGGTTGGAAGGAAAGGGCAGGATCGTAGTGCTGCTTCCACAAAAGGGCACGAAGAGGTTGTTGGCGTGGGCAATGGGTCCGGGGACGCCGGTTAGAAAGGTTTTATACTTTTCCTAGATAAGGCCATGCTGAGCCAGACGTAAGGATTTGATAATTCTTCCGATGTGATCTTGGACCACCTGTGCTAAATACGCATAGCCTAAAGCTGAGCCTATGCGGGACTACGGGAGTTGGGAGCCCTCGGACCCTCTCGGTGTGGTAATAGCGAAGCCTTTCGTGAACGTAGCTGACTGGGAGCGGCGGCGCCGGTTTTTTGGCAACCGTTAACGTAACGCAGCTGAGAGCTTTGTGATTGAGAGGTGTTGCTAAGTTTGCTCTCGGCCGCCCTCGTGCAACGTGCAGGTGTGAATCGGGCGATGGGCCTAGGACCCCTGCGCCATAGGATTTAGACCGGCGTGCTCGACCTCTCTGTTGTGCCTAGGTAGGGGCTGCGACGTGTTGATCTTCCGAGGCCGGGCATGACCCAGGAAAGTGTGTCCGGACAAAGGGGATCGAGCGTGTTGGGAAATGTGGTGCACCCCTGCAGGGAAGTTAATCTATTCGAATAGCCGTGATCTTCGGTAACAGGACGACTTGGAGTTGTACCTTGACCTTATGACAACTAGAACCGGTTACTTAATAAAACACACCCTTCCAAGTGCCAAATACAACCCGGTGCTCTCTAACAGGGACGAGGGAGGATCGCCAGGTAGGATTATGCTATGCGATGCTACTTGGTGAACTTACCATCTACTCTCTTCTACATGCTGCAAGATGGAGGTGGCCAGAAGCGTAGTCTTCGATAGGACTAGCTATCCCCCTCTTATTCCGGCATTCTGCAGTTCAGTCCACATATGATACCCTTATTCCATTTGATACCAATGCATACATATGTAAGTGTGCTTAGTCATTGCTTGCGAGTACTTTCGGATGAGTACTCACGGTTGCTTTGCTCCCTTTTCCCCCTTTATACCGATTCGCGCGACTATGGTTGTGACCAGATGTAGGAGCCCAGGAGCCAGACGCCACGCTCGACGATGACTCCTACTACACTGGAGGGCCTACTACTACATGCAGGCCCACTGACGATCGACGAGCAGTAGTTTAGGGCGGAGTCCCGCATCGGCGGCAGGAGGTGGCGCTCTATTCCACTCGATCTGTAACCGAGGGTGGTGTGACTATGACACGGACTATGCTTGAAGGAAGTCTGCTTAAACTCTTCACTGGTCTACTATCTGACAGCAATACTCTGTTGGGGCTTCCGCTAACTCATTTCGTGTCTATCCGCAATTCGAGCTCATCTGTCCTTCGGCAAGCCGTCTCTGACGGCTCCCAGTGTTCTTAATGAGTGCTTTCGCTAAAGAATATACTGTGTTGTCAGGTATAGGAGTCTCTCGTTTGCGCCTTCGCGAATGATGCTCCATCATTCACGCGATGCACTCTGCTCTACCGGATGTTCAGCGCGTGATGGAGTATGTATCTGATCTCGCCTCCGGGGCATCACAAACGACTTGGATATCAGAGCCCGACTGCCTGTAGCAATCCATGGACCTTAAGGATACATTTCCTTTGGCCCTCGAGCTCGACATCACTAAATCCCTCCGTTACATTTTCTATCAGGTCCGTTCTCAAACTTTTACTACATGGGTGGTGGTGTCTTGTATCTTAGGGTTCTCTGGCGGAGACATACGGTTGTTGGTGGTTTGGTTATTAAGGGAGATTTTTACCTCTAGCGCCCTTGATCCTTAGCTCTGGGACACACTCTTAGACTACTCTTCTGCACAGGGTATGCTAGGATATAGACGAATTAGATAAGCTTCGTAGTATAATACATAGGAGACGTGTGAGCGAGTATCGCTATTCAATCTGGATATGCTGTCGTTATGGTAGCTTTGTCCAACAAAGGTTTGATTTAAGGCCCTAGTATCCTTAGAGTAAATATTGACATTATCATATGTCATTGACGCCTCTTTGAAAAGCTCTACATATTGTCTTTCCCAGAATGGGGGAACCACGGAGATAGTCGTGCCTATGGTTTCACAGGGCTTTTCTCATATGTCGCCCTGAACCTGTCTATAAGCAACTGTCTGGCGGTGTCCGGTAGGTCACGTGGATACCTGTGTGTCTGATTGTTGGTCGGGTATGCTAACCTGACTATCTGGTATTATCACTGGCACGCAGTCAGTGCGGTACTACCGTGCTAGCTCATGTGGTACTACTGAGGTACAGCTCAACAGACGCGGTACCGGGTGTTACGGGGAGTACAGGACTTACCAGAGGCAGTACCGTGCATCGTTCAGGCGCTATGCCGAGGCGCTCTAACTTCTCAGGTCGTACTACCCGGGCCTAGAAGTCCTGACTCGACTGCACCCAGGATTCGCTATTACAACACTGCTTCGGGTGTGTGGAGCTGAACCTATCGATTCGTCAGCAGGGTTACCCATCAGACTGCTGCTGCGTCTAAGAGGCGGTAATATGCTGCTCTGAACTACGTATTCCGTAGGGAGTCATTTCGGGGAAGATTGTACACGCTCCCCTATTTAGGCAACAATTGCTGTATCTCACTTTGCAGTCACTACCGTAGGGATCAAATCTCTCTATAGGCATTTATCATGTGTGCTTTCTGCTTGTTTTCTCTGGCTTTGTTGTGGTCTTCTGCATTAAGGCATCGACCATGCTTTGGCGTGTGCGTGTGGGTAGGATATTCAGACCGTACTTGCCTGCTGGTGTCTCATGTGTCGGTTGGCCTCTACGGCCGTCTCCCCGAGAGGCCCTCTTAATCCTCATAGCTCCGATATGTACAAAGAACTTTGGTTCTGAATGCGAGTCTGGCGCCAAGCGTCTGCGCAATCCCCCAAGATGAAGTGGCCATGAGGAGCTAACCGGAATGGGTCACATTCGCTGGCAACTGAGTTTTGAGAGACCACATTCTCGTCCAGCAAGCAACTGAGGAGATTGCAATAGCCCTCTTGCTAAGCGCGTGCGGTGATCGAGATGATCTGTCTCTGAGTATCCCCTGCTTGCTGAACGACTGCGATGGGGATTCAAGTCGCTCTCCAGTGTGCTCATCCTCGGGCTGTGCTCCAGAGGAGGCACTGGATGGAATGTGTCTCTGGAAGAGAACGGCGAGAGAGGAAGCATAAGTTGGGAGTGTGGATTCTAAGATAGCCAAGCAGGACACCATCAGCACCTTTGTCGTTTGCGTATCGCTGACATCAAACTGTGTAGTTATGTGCGGGACAGGTTGTCCAGACCAATCGCCGGGAAGGTACAAGTCTTCGGAGCTATTAACTCAAGGTGGAGCAGGGTTTGGGACGCTAATCGGTGTAGACCAGTTTGCTATTGACCGCTTGTGATCTCTTTTCACGACGCTGGATTCGAGTATCGTACTAGATTCACTCGAGTACCCTCATCTGTCAGGATTTCTTACATTGCTCCTTTCGCGAGCTCGTATGATGTGTCGCATCCCGGGCGGAGCGCGAGTGGGAGTAGTTGTATCGATGGAAAGAACCAATTGCATTGTTGCCCACGTCAGCTGTCTGCCTACAGACCTGGAAAGGAGTTTGCTATTGGGATGATGCAGGCATATGCTTTCCTTCACACTCAACTCGACAGAGGCCTTCACGAACCCGGCACGGCGAGGTGGTGGGTGAGATAGGAGGAGCGCGATACTCTTCAACAGGCCTCGCGGTGGCTGCATCCTAACACTAAACAATGAACGCCACATCAGTCCAGAAGGAACGTGGCCCGATTGACCAGAGCTCTTGGAGTTGCCTTGCACACGCTAGTAAGTAAGAACCTGCGTCAGTCGTTTCGCGAATATGTGTTGAGAATGCGTGCTACCGCCTAGATGTAGGGCCTGAGGAGGTCGAAGCGCATTTGGCGTTGTGTTATATGACGTGCTATTCTCGACGCACTCATATGCAAGTGTGGTGTCACGATCTTCGTGGCACAAACAGTTCGCCGGGTTCCACGCATTGTGCGAGGCAGGACAAACTAGCGCTCACCATTCGTGCGACTACTAGCTCCAGAGTGCGACGGGCGCATAGTATGCTCGGTCTGGGCAGCTGTGTGCACGAAGTGCAGCACGTTACCGTCGATCAGGATGTACAGGTATCTCGGACAGAGGGGTGCAACAGCGATCAGAGCACGGTGACACGGTGCTGACGAGTGGTGTACAACGTCATGTGCGAGAGTCGGTTAGCTCTATCAGCCCATCAGCATGCAGAACAGGTTCTAATGGTAGAAGGGCTCTCGTGGTGACAGATGGAGGTAGGAGCAGTGTAGTATTCGCACTCAACATCGCTGGCTCAGATAGCAAGGATTGCCTCGGAGTGCGCATAGGGCATTTTGCTGGTCCTTTGTATAAGAGGAGTGTACTCACGCAAGGTACTCCCTGTAATTTATTTATGCGCCGACCGACAGATCGTGTCCTGTTTCTGGCTGTGCTGGAGGCATACTAAGCAGCACTCACATGGACTTGGGAAAGCAGGGCTCCACTGGGGCGTGTATAGTAGTTCCTCTGCCCAACACCAGATGAGAGTGGTGTAGACTTGGTGGGATTGCCGGCGCTCATTGAAGCTCCCCAGCAAGGGAGTCCTACTACGCGTGACAATGGGACCGCGTATATACCTGGGTTCGAACGATCTACACAGTCTGATCTAATGCCCTCGACACGGGGTCTCAGGGAGTGCCCCAGTTGGGATACGCTGAGACTGAGGGCGTTCATCTAATCTCGAACAACAAGAGTCTTCGGTGCATAGGCAGGGTGCATGAGATGAGGCCGATGGACGTGCTGGCGCTAGACTCTATCTCGGTGGGATCTGAAACCAAAGGACTTGTTTCAACGAGTCAAAACAGTAGAGTAATGTATACATTATGATTTTATCGCTCAATGGAAAGGCTAGGAGACTTAATCAGTCGCTGGCTAACAGGCTGGTACACGGCGAATCCTATATGTTAGGCCTTTCTTCTGGCCGATGTAAATAGGTGCCAGTGAAGTTCTAACAGCGCAGCATAAGGAGATACGGAAGAAGTCCTACGGCACGTCATCTACTGCGCTCAAGGAGACAGGCGAAAGGGAAGGTTTAGGAGTAAAAGATCCTAATACCACCCAAATGGCGACGTGGGCACAGCCAGGAAGAGTCACAGTCATGTTAGTAAAAGTTTTGCAATGTCTAGACTCGACTTCGGCCAAGGAGTGTGGAAGGGGGATTCCTACAGGCAGTCGGCTCTGATACCAACTTGTGATGCCCCCGATTCAATCGTACACTAATCATACACGCAAGCGTGTACGATCAAGATCAGGGACTCATGGGAAGATATCACAACACAACTCTACAAATAAAAATAAGTCATACAAGCATCATATTACAAGCTAGGGGCCTCGAGGGCTCGAATACAAGAGCTCGATCATAGACGAGTTAGCGGAAGCAACAATATCTGAGTATAGACATAAGTTAAACAAGTTTGCCTTAAGAAGGCTAGCACAAACTGGGATACAGATCGAAAGAGGCGCACGCCTCCTGCCTGGGATCCTCCTAAACTACTCCTGGCCATCGTCAGTGGCCTGCACATAGTAGTAGGCACCTCCAGTGTAGTAGGAGTCATCGTCGATGGTGGCGTCCGGCTCCTAGACTCCTTCATCTGGTCACAACAATCGGGTATAGAAAGGGGGAAAAGGGGGAGCAAAGCAACCGTGAGTACTCATCCAAAGTACTTGCAAGCAAGGAGCTACACTACATATGTATGCATTGGTATCAAATGGAAAAGGGGTATCATATGTGGACTGAACTGCAGAATGCCGGAATAAGAGGGGGATAGCTAGTCCTGTCGAAGGCTACGCTTCTGGCAGCCTCCATCTTGTAGCATGTAGAAGAGAGTAGATGGTAAGTTAACCAAGTATCATCGCATAACATAATCCTACCTGGCGATCCTCTCCTCGTCGCCCTGTTAGAGAGTGATCACCGGGTTGTATCTGGCACTTGGAAGGGTGTGTTTTATTAAGTAACCGGTTCTAGTTGTCATAAGGTCAAGGTACAACTCCAAGTCGTCCTGTTACCGAAGATCACGGCTATTCGAATAGATTAACTTCCCTGCAGGGGTGCACCACATTTCCCAACACGCTCGATCCCCTTTGTCCGGACACACTTTCCTGGGTCATGTCCGGCCTCGGAAGATCAACACATCGCAGCCCTACCTAGGCACAACAGAGAGGTCAACACGCCGGTCTAAATCCTATGGCGCGGGGGTCTGGGCACATCGCCCATTGCACACCTGCACGTTGCGAGGGCGGCCGGAGAGCAGAACTTGCAACCTCCATTACAAAGGAAGTTGCGTTACGTGGTCCAACCCGGCGCGCGCCGCTCAGTCGCTGACGTCACGAAGGCTTCGGCTGATACCACGACGTCGAGTGCCCGTAACTGTTCCCGCATAGTTGGTTAGTGCGTATAGGCCAGTGGCCAGAGTCACATCAAATATCAAGATCTCGTTTAGCATGTTATTTAGAAATAACCGCGGACGCCGACCAGGGCCAGGCCCACCTCTCTCCTTGGTGGTCTCAACCTGCCCTGTCGCTCCACCTCAAAGTAATAGTCGGGGGCCTTCGGGAACCTAGGCCCACCTCTACCGGTATGGAGCCACCTGCCCCTTCAGCCCCCAACATCGGAATCACTCGTGGGTATTCAATGAGCCGACCCGACTTTAGTCACAACATGTATAGCATGTATATATGTATGTATAGTATATACAGGTGATCAACACCCGACGTGATCACGGCCCGATAGTATAGCATGGCAGACTGACAAGAATGTAGGGCCACTGATGATAATCTAGCATCCTATACTAAGCATTTAGGATTGCAGGTAAGGTACCAATAGTTGTAGCAACAATGACAGGCTATGCATCAGAATAGGATTAACGGAAAGCAGTAACATGCTACACTACTCTAATGCAAGCAGTAGAGAGTGAATAGGCGATATCTGGTGATCAAGGGGGGGCTTGCTTGGTTGCTCTCGCAAGAGAGAGGGGTCGTCAACACCGTAGTCGTACTAGGTAGCAGCGGCGTCGGTCTCGGTGTCTAGCGAGAGAAGAGGGGGAAGAAACAATAAATATTAAGCAAACAGATGCATCGCAATGCATGACATGACAAGTACCGGTGCTAGGGGTGCCCTAACGTGGTATGAGGTGGTACCGGTGAAGGGGGGAAACATCCGGAAAAATATCCTCGGTGTTTCGCGTTTTCGGACAAATGAACCGGAGGGGGGAAGTTGCGTGTTCGCTATGCTAGGGCTGCGTGGCAGACGAACGGGTTGCGTGTCCAGATTCGTCTCGTCGTTCTGAACAACTTTCATGTAGAAA
Organism: Triticum urartu; assembly: GCF_003073215.2. NCBI lineage: Eukaryota > Viridiplantae > Streptophyta > Magnoliopsida > Poales > Poaceae > Triticum > Triticum urartu. The sequence continues at coordinate 203,407,528 of NC_053023.1, forward strand.
GTTTTTTCATCCGAGCTACGGTTTATTTTAAATTAAATTTAAAAGATTTAAATCAATTTTAGCATTTATTTAATTAATTTAATTTAACATTATCCAGAACAGTGCATGCTGACGCCAGCACGACATCGGCAGTCAACAGAGGAGTTGACTGGTCAACTGACGTGTGGGCCCCGCGGGACCCATCTGTCATGCACTGTTAGGTTGATTAGGGTTTAGGTTAAACTTATTACTGTTTAATTAAACTAACAGGTCAATTAGATTAATTAAATAGGATTAATTAACTTAATTCATTAATTCATTAACTAATTAATTAATTATTATTTTAATTCTTAATTCTTTTATTTTTTCGTTCTCAGGGGGGTGGGCCCCGTTCGTCATAGGCCCAGGGGCTAGCGGGCGCTGGCCCGTGGGGCAGTTGGCGGGCGCGAGCGCCGGCGAGGCCGCGACGGGGTGGTGCCGTGGTGAAGCGGGAGGCCACCGGAGGAGGACGCCGGGGCCGTGGAGGGGTGCGGCTGGACCGAGCGGCGACTGGCCTTGGCCAAGGTGGCCACAGGCAGGGATGAGGGGAGTCGGGCGCTAGCCACGGTGACCGGTGGGCGAGGTCAGGGGCGGTGCAGGTGGCCGCGGCGAGGGCAAGCGCAGGCGCACGGGCGAGTGCGCGCGGTCAAGTAGGGGAGCGAGGGCGGCAGCTGCGGTGAGCATACGCGGAGCGCGGGGTGCGGGCATGCGCGCGCGACGAGCGGGACGGCGAGGCGTGCCGTCCAGGCGCGGCGCGGGGAAGGAGGCCACGGTGGATACGATGCACGGGCGCGCGGGAGAGGGGGCTGCGGCGACAAGCGTGGCGGACGCGAGCCCGTCCGGAGCTCGGGCGCGGGGCGCACGGGGAAAAGGGGGACGCGCGGCGCACGGCGAGGTCGAACGAGGCGCGGGCGAAGCGAGGCAGAGTCGGGGTGAGGGCGCGGCGATGTGCGGGCGGTGAGCGCGCGCGGAGCGGGGGCGTAGGCGCGCAGAGCGCGGGGTGTGGCGTGCGACAGAGGAGGAGAGGAGGAGTCGGGCCTCACTTCGGGATGCAGGGATCGAGGCACCGGGTTCGAGGAGGGGACGGGGATGATGCGGCGGAGCGGGAGGCAGGCCGGCGAGGGGGAGTTCGGCGAGGCGACGTGGGCTCCGGGCGGCGGCGGCATTCGGCGGCGACGAGCGGCCTCCTCGATCCCGATCCAAACGGGAGAGAGGGGGAGGAGATATTTTGGAGAATGGGAGTGGGGTGTCGGTGAGTACGCGGGGGAGTGGGGGGAGGTTATGGGGTGCGGCTGGGTCGGCCCATTCAGGCGGCGGTGGCCAACTGGGCCAAAGCCCAGGGGGGCAAGGGGTTTCTCTTTTTTTTTGTTTTTTCTTTTGTATTCTCTTTTCTGTTTTAATTCATTTTAAGTATTTAGGTCTTCTATAAAAGCACGGATCCCACACCATAAATTCCTAGGCATTTATTTGCACACCCCGAACATTTTTGTTTTAAATTTTGAAAAACTTCTATTATTGACATTATTTTGAATTTAAATTTTGAAAAGTTTTGATCCAACGCGATATTAACAACAGTAACCGGGGTGACGTGGCACCGTTAACATGGGATTACTGTAGCTTAATTACCAGGGCATTACAGCTATTTAGTTAATTCTTTTTGCAGATGATTAATAGATAAATTCCTCACGTCCCGCAATTTATTTTAGAATTTTTGGGGTTCCAGAAGTACACGTTTGATCCAGATTACTACAGACTGTTCTATTTTTGACAGATTCTGTTTTCTATGTGTTATTTGCTTATTTTGATGAATCTATGAGTAGTTTCGGAGGGTATGAACCATAGATGGCTTGGAATACAGTAGATGTCGTGGTTTTGTCACGGCAGATGTCCTCGTGAAAGGACTTAGTCGTGGAACCATCGCTACGGGTTAGCTTAAAGGGGTTAAACCGGACAAGGGACATGAGAGTTTTATACTAGTTCGGCCCCTTACGATGAAGGTAAAAGCCTATGCCTAGTTGTGATGGAATTGCTGGGGTTTCGATGACCAGGGAGCGAATCCGCTTTGCCTGGCTCTCGAGCTGTTGTGTGTTGTCTTGTCCCTAAACCACCATCGGGTTGTCCCTTTATATACATAGGTCAACGCCCGTCGGTTTACAGAGTCCCGAGGCCGGATCATCAATGTGTCCAACTCGGTCTCTATCCTTCCTATCTTACAATGCAAGTTACATGAGAAAGTCGGTTTACATCTACAGGCCTTAACCCGCCTTTGGGCCTTGGGCCTTCGTAAAGCGCCACCATCCTCACGTCTTCATAGGCTTCTAATCTTCATAGAGTTAACCCGGCTACTCCTGACCGGTTTACGTCCAGTAGTAATATCCCCAACATTAGGCCCCAGATTGATTTGAACTTGTTCATGTCAATCTTCAACACTTAGAAAAATTCTTGCCCTTGCACCTCTGCATAGATCTTGTAAACCACCCTGACGTCATCCTCTGGATTTGTAGTAAACCGCCATGATGTCACCTATTCGTTGAAGCTAAAGATGCCCTTTATTAATGAGCATCCAACCATCAAAGCGATGACTTTATTAAATATCCATTTTCGAACTCCTCGATTTCCGTGCCTGTCACTTATCTCTTCGCTTTATAAATAGAGTTGAGGCCCCTTTTCCTTTTCCTCCGCTGCCTCTTCATATCTTCTTCCTCCTCGCGACGCCCCTGCACCCGAGCGCCGCCGTCGTCGTTAAGCTTTGCCTCTGTATCACCGTCGGCCGCTGCATCAAATTGACTGGACAAGAAAAGTGCGGCGCATCTCCTCCGTTCCTGTAACACTGATAAGCCCTCTCTCTTTCCGCCCTAGATCTTCGCCATTAGGGTTTGTATTCGTCGGAGTTCATCGAAGTTCTAAAGCTGTTCTTCCTTGTTCTTCTTGGTAGCATCGTAGGCTAGTCTTAGATCTGCTTTAGCCCTTGCGTGACCGTACCACAATCTCACTCTTCCTTATTAGATCACTCCTTTACATAGACAACAATTCCTCTGATTCTGATGAACTGGTTAAACACCTGAAGTTTTTAGGTCTGAATATATTCCAATTTTCTGTCACCCCTTAGATCTGAAATCACCATATAAATCTGTGAAACCTATTTTCCGCACTTAGGTATTTTTAGATCTGTACCCTTCACACCAATATAGGCGGTTTAACTTTTTGAAGTATGATAATCCGGCAGGTACCATTAGTCCCCTTTTAAACCGCCAATTCATTTATTCTGTCATTTCTTCCATCGCTAAACTCTGGTTTAACAATGTGCATATACCTTTGCTTCTGTGTACTGCTTTACCATCTATAACTGCATCAGCCTCTAATTTAGCCATATGATCTGCTTAAATTCCTATCTCCTCAACCTGTTGTGCCATACGCTTTGTCATTAACGAATCCTAAACCGGCATCATTTTCTTTCCAGCTCTTCACTTGCAATGGCCAAACAGTTCTATTCCTGTAACTGGGTCCCTTCCCGGGTTATAGAGGAGCAACTGAACGGAATGGTCAAGATTGCTACCTTACCAAAGTAAAATGAGATCCGGTGGCGAGTTCCTGGGCCGGAAAATCCTCCTACCCCCAAGCAGGGTGAAGTAGTGGTGTTTGTTGATCATATAGGCTGTGGCTTTAAACCACCCGGATCGAAGTTTTTTCGAGATGTACTTGCTAGCTTTTAGCTCCACCCTCAAGACATTGGACCCAACTCGGTATCCAATATATGCAACTTACAAGTTTTTTGTGAAGCGTACCTACAAGAAGAACCAACTGTTGAGCTGTTCCGGGATTTCTTCCATCTAAACTGTCTCACTGAGTTTGTAGACGGACCCAATACTGAACTTGGCGGCGTCTCAATTCAAAAAAGGAAAGAGGTTGAGTTTCCTCATGCCAAACTTCACAGTCACCCAAAAGAGTGGAATCAAACTTGGTTCTACTGCAGAGACACCTCTCCTGAAGATGAGAACCCTCTGTCGGGTTATCGTGCTCACCGACTTGCTAATACTCATCCGCTTCCGCAACGACTAAGTGCCGAGGAACGGGCCTCATACGCCCCTCAACACGCCAAGCTCAGAGCCTTTATGGCCAACAGTTTAACAGGTGTGGACTTCGTCCGTTGCTGGATATCCTGGAGTATCCTGCAATTAAGTCGCCGCGCCGGTTTAATGTGTGAGTATACTGGTGACGTACAAGACTCCCAACACCATATCAATATTCAGCTAACAGATGAGGAAGTCACTGAGTCTGTCAAGAAAATGTTGAATGAACCGGAAGCTTTCTGCAGCAAGACCGGGTTAAGCCCCTTTTACACGCAAAACAAACCGCCCGTTGTAAGTATTGTCTATACTTCCGCTTTACGCCTGATATTTTTGGACTGTGCAATCTTTGAACACCCTCCGCCCATCTTTAAACAGGGTGATGATCCGTTCTGGAAAAAGAAACCTCAGGAGAAAGAAGTGAAGCCTTCTTGTCCTAAACGAAAGCCGTCAAGAAAACCACAAAGAGGAAGGCACCTGAACGCATCGGTTTAGAGCTGGATGACGACCCGGATGAACCAGACACAGAGGTAGAACTTGATTCACTTGGTTCACTTTTCATGCATCTCATTGACAATGATATTTATCAGGAGGATGTTGAGGGCAGCCAAGCTAACGATGCAGAGGTAATTATCCTTTCCTCCGGTTCAGACTCTCTGCCAACACAAAAAATCCGTCAAGCAGTCCGGAAAGTAAGATTTTCTCACCCTCTTGCTCACTTGGACCCACAATTTCTTTTGAAGAAGCAGCAGCACGAGGCTCGCCGCACAACCCAGCACAGTGGCCAAACGGTCACCTCGACCGGTTTACCAAACACTCCGGTTCGAAAACGCCGACCCGAGGTCTCACCCACTTCTGACACTTCTTATCCCAAGGCAGGCTTTTTCCGACAACCTCTTAATCCGTCTGATTCGAATTATCAGGTGACACCTCCTTCCTCATCCAGCGAATCCACGACCACACAACTCCCTCCTCTTAAAACCGTGGCTGGGTAAGTATTTCAATCCAATCTTTTGATGTTTCACACTTTATATGCTATACTAACCTTTGCACCTGTTCTTTTTAAAGCCAAGGCCAGACCCAGTAAGAAGGCCTGGGTGAATAACCCGCCTGATGATCAGGTGGTGATTGAACCGGAGCTGGCTACGGAACCGGAAGGTCCAAATACTGAGGCCACATTTGATGAACCGCCCCCTCAAGATCCTAAAGTTGACGAACAAGAAGAAGTTGATACCGTTGTGCCAGATGATAAACCAGTAAGTCCAATCCGGGCTGATGACGGATCTTCTAATCCAGTGAAGACTACTGACGCTCCATCAACTCCAGAAAAGGCTGTTGGAGATAAAGAAGATGAAGTTATCATTACCGGTATTGGCCACACCTCTCCTGGCCATCCTGTTGCATTGGCGAAACATAGTGCCAAAGAAGAACGTGCTGCCATGGAAAAAAGGCAAATGGAGCACCGATCTATCAAGCTATGCCCACTTCAGTGCTAAAGAACTCCACTCTGGCTTTCTGAACCGTCTGCACACAAACCGTGATTGTGAAGCCGGTTTGGTGAATCTGATGAAGGAGCGCTATGAGGTAATGACATAACTTTTCCTTTCTTAAGTCCAATTGAAAATACCAACTCTAGTAGCCCCCAAGGGCCGGTTTATGATAGCAATCATAAATCAGGACTTTGTAATATCTAACCCTTGCATACTTATCCTCCATATGTCAGGTGATCCTTTGAAATAAACCGGTACTTATCGTTGTATTCCTGTAGTTTTCATCTGTATAGTCCCCAAAGGCCGGTTTATCCTTCTAAGGTGAACCGGGATTTTAATCAATGCTTCAACTTTGAACAGATGTACATTAGCCTCCAAGTGTCAAGGATAATGCTTGCACTGTACTTGGGACTTGCAAAAAATTCTGATAATAGAATAAATAGGCATTAGCCCCCAAGTACAAAGTGCATAACTTGTTATGTGCTTGGTACTTCAAATATATACATCCCACTTGATGATATGTCATTCCTTTACAGGCTGAGCTTAGCTAGAAGGACTCCCAAACTGCTGATCTTCAAGAAAACATCAAGTCTCAGCAAGCGGAAGCTTCCAAAGCCAAGGAGGAACTGACTGAAGCCTTATCATCCATGGAGAAGCTGAAGGAAAATTTTAAAAAGGAACGTGCAGATTGGGATGCCGAGAAGGCTGCTTTAGCTAAGAAAGCCGAAGACGCAGAAGCAGCCCTTAAACCGGTGGTTGAGGAACTAACCGGTTTAAAGCGGCAAATAAGCGCTATGAGTTCTGCTATATTTGGTAAGCGCCCTCATCTGGCATGCTTCAAGTCCCCTTTACCTTAGCATTCACCGGTTTACTGATGCTCACAATGCTACAGGGACCCGTATTACCCATCTGGGCTCCGATATGCGGATGAAGTTGAAAGCAGCCTATACCTTGATAGAACAATTGTATTCCGGATCCCAACGGGCTATCTGCACAGCCACGTACAACAGGCCTCCTCCATCATTGATAAAAGAAACCATCGATAAGTTGTCCATGTTACCTGCCCGGCTGGAGGAACTTCAAAAACCAGCTGCAAGGTCAGGCGCATTAACTGCGCTAATCTGGGCTAAGGCATGGATTCCAGATCTTGAACCGACAGATATCGGCCAAGGCTACCCCAGCGTGAAGGAAGATGGTACATAATTCAACAATGATGATCTATGAAGGCTGACAAGGGAGATGCGGCCTATAGCAAGCAAATTGGCGAATGACACAGATCTGTCTCATTATCAACCGGTTTATGATGTTGATCAGAAAAAATGTCTTACGCTGATTCATGATATAGTGGATCTTGTGCCGCCAATCTGTAAGCACACTTATGCTCCTGACATTGATCCTTCCCCTCTTATAAGTGAAGAAGCTGTTTTCCAAGCGTTAACCGGAATCGACTGGACAATAATTGATTTCCAGCCACTGGGTAGAGATGAGGAGGATGCGCCAACTCAAGATGATCCTCAATCTTCAAGTCATCCAGACGAGGAATCTTGAACCGGAGGCCGGTTTATTCTGTGTGAGCTGTTTAAAGCGCCTTGTAATAGGATAGCATAAACACTTTATCTGTTATGCCATCGAGCATGTTTATTTTGCTTGACACTGATAACTTGCCATGCCTTTGGGATCTATTATATGCATAGTCCATCATGGCTTTTGATTTAACTTGCTCCTGCATATAAGAATTTGAAAATGTCCTAGTGGTTTACCACTGGACGGGTCATGATGCCCAAAATATATACATTGCTTGGATGGATAACCAAGATTGTAATAACCAAATATAAAATAGATGATACCTGTGATATATCTCGTTGGCTGACCAACTGTTGCTATAGTAAGGGTGAAAACACCAATCTGGAGTATTGATGACTCCTTTCCTTCTTACCGGTTCATATAAAAACCATACCTAGTTATGATAACCACTGGTTTGCCCATATAATTCTGGTGACTTCTAGTCAAAACCAGACCGGATCAAATTAATGCCGGTTTAGAAACTGATCACGTACTGACAACTGAGCGTTGAAAGCCATGCCGGTTTGTAATATGCACCGGTTTATCAGAAAATATTCATAAGTCCCTTATCAAAATAGGTTTAAAACAATTGCAACAAATACAAGAAAAAATATGCAAGGCTTTTCATGGGCTGCTAGGCCCTAAATCGAGGCTTTTCATGGGCTGCCAGGCTGCTGAGTTAAACCATTTTTCAAAGCCTTTTAAGATGGACCTCAATCTTTAACCAATCATCGTTTTAACTTTGACAAGTCCAGGGTCTATGAGATTGACTTGTCAAACGTTCGATGGGTCATACCAGGTTACCTGGATGGAGTGGCTTACTTAAATATGCAGGATAACCCGGGGTTTTAGGTGAATACACCTGGCTTCCAAGCCTGGCTTGATAGCCTACTACAAGGGTGCAAGCTCGTTGTTCTTTGAGAAGCAAGGAGCCCCCAAGTAATATTTGAGCTGTGCTCAGTGGGTACCTATGTTTGAGATGTGCTTTTTGCAATAGACTCTCTTTGGTTCCACATAATTTCCTCTTTGGCTTTAATCCTATCAAGAGGTGTAGCTATGGTGTAAGTACAACCAAGCCCCCTAGTGATTTCCCTGTTTGGCCTTAAACCGATCAAGAGGCGTAGCTATGGTTCGAATACGACCAAGCCCCCTAGTGATTTCCTTTATATTTGTGTGGCTTTATAAGCTGGGTTAATAGAACTCCATTTTATAAGTAGAAGCCCCCATGTAACCACACACGATGTAAAAAACAATAGATACCCCGCTTTAGCTGAGGCTCCGGTTTATTATATAATATATACATTGTCATAAGTATGTACATAAGAAGAGCCTGTGGCTCAAGTATAGTAAGGCCGAAGAAGAGCTATATTCCACGGCCGCTGGGTCTCCTCCTCCGATTTGCGTGAGTCTTTGTGCTCTCGAACATCGATAAGGTAGTATGACCCGTTGTGCAAGTTTTTGCTGACCACAAAAGGTCCTTCCCAAGGTGGGGATAACTTGTGCATATCAGTCTGATCCTGGATGAGCCGGAGCACCAGATCGCCCTCTTGAAAAGTTCTGGTTTTAACCCGGTGGCTATGATAATGTCGGAGATCTTGTTGATAAATCTCCAAACGCGCCGCTGCCAGATCACGCTCCTCATCTAATAGGTCCAGTGAGTCCTGACGCGCCTTCTCATTATCAGCTTCAACGTAAGCCGCCACATGGGGTGAGTCATGACGGATGTCACTGGGGAGAACCGCCTCTGCTCCGTAAACCATGAAGAATGGCGTGTAGCCCGTAGATCTGTTTGGTGTGGTGTTGATACTCCATAACACTGAAGGTAACTCCTCCACCCAACAACCCAGCGTCCGCTTTAAAGGGACCATAAGCCGAGGTTTAATACCTTTCAAAATTTCTTGATTTGCCCTCTCTACTTGACCATTAGATTGGGGGTGAGCCACTGATGACACATCAAGCCGGATGTGCTCACGTTGACAAAATTCTTCCATAGCACCTTTGGACAGATTAGTACCATTATCAGTTATAATGCTGTGTGGAAAACCAAACCGGAATATCACCTTTTTGATGAATTGAACTGGCGTGGCTGCATCACACTTACTGACTGGCTCTGCCTCTACCCACTTGGTAAACTTGTCAGCTGCCACCAACGGGTGGGTCTTTTTGTCCTTGGACCTCTTAAAGGGTCCAACCATATCTAGCCCCCAGGTGGCAAACAGCCAAGTTATTGGAATCATTCTCAACTCCTGAGCCGGAACATGAGCACGGCGTGCAAATTTCTGACAACCGTCACACCTTTTTACTAAATCCTCAGCATCGGCATGAGCCGTCAACCAATAGAAGCCGTGAGGAAAAGCCTTGGCCACCAAGGATTTTGAACCGGCGTGGTGACCACAATCTCCTTCGTGGATCTCTCGCAAAATCTCACAACCTTCTTGAGGAGACACACAATGTTGAATTACCCCTGTCACACTGTAACGATGTAACTCCCCATTGACAATGGTCATCGACTTGGATCGCCGGATTATCTGACGAGCCAAAGTTTCATTGTCTAGTAACTCGCCCCGGTTCATATAGGCCAGGTATGGGACAGTCCAATCCGGTATAACATGAAGAGCCGCTACCAACTGGGCCTCCGGGTCAGGAATAGCCAATTCCTCCTCTGTGGGTATCTTGACCGATGGATTATGAAGTACGTCGAGGAAGACATTAGGTGGCACCGGTTTACGCTGAGAGCCTAGACGACTTAAAGCGTCCGCGGCTTCATTCTTTCGCTGGTCTATATGGTCAACTTGATAACCCTTGAAGTGACCAGCTACTATGTCTACCTCTCGTCGATATGCAGCCATTAGTGGATCCTTAGAATCCCAAGTGCCAGATACCTGCTGAGCCACCAGGTCTGAGTCACCGAAGAACTTAACTCGGCTTAAATTCATCTCTTTAGCCATCCGAAGGCCATGGAGCAAGGCCTCATATTCAGCTGCATTGTTAGTACCAGGGAACATTAAGCGGAGAACATAACAGAACTTGTCACCTCGTGGGGAAGTTAATATGACTCCAGCCCCCGAGCCCTCCAATTGCCTGGATCCATAAAAGTGAATAGTCCAATAAGTGTTGTCTGGCTTTTCCTCCGGTGCCTGCAACTCTGTCCAATCATTGATGAAGTCCATGAGTGCTTGAGATTTGATCGCTGTGCGAGGTGTATATTTGAGCCCGTGATGTCCAAGCTCAATAGCCCACTTAGCAATCCGGCCAGTCGCCTCTCTGTTTTGGATGATATCTCCTAGAGGGGCTGAACTAACCACTGCGATAGGATGACCTTGAAAATAATGCTTGAGCTTCCGGCTTGCCATGAGAACTCCATACACCAACTTATCCAATGCGGGTACCTCTACTTTGATTCAATAAGCACCTCACTGATGTAATAAACCGACAGTTGAACCGGATACTCCTTTCCGGCCTCCTTGCGCTCCACCACAATAGCCACACTAACAGCCCGGGCGTTAGCAGCCACATACAACAATAAGGGCTCTTTATCAACCGGGGCCGCAAGGACGGGTGGCTCGGCCAACTGTATCTTCAAATCCTCAAACGCTTTATCAGTCGCGTCACTCCAGACGAAATCATCCGTTTTCTTTAACATCTAATACAAAGGAATAGCCTTCTCCCCAAGGCGGCTGATAAACCGGCTTAGAGCTGCAATCTGGCCCGCCAAACGCTGAACATCATTGATATAGGCCGGTTTAGCCAGGGACGTGATAGCTGAAGTCTTTTCCGAGTTAGCCTCAATGCCTCAGTTGGACACCAGAAAACCCAAGAGCTTGCCTGCCGGAACACCAAAGACACATTTAGCCGGATTAAGCATCATCTTATAGACCCGGAGGTTGTCAAAAGTCTCTCTCAAGTCATCTATCAATGTTTCCTCCTTCCTGGACTTCACCACAATATCATCCACATAAGCGTGTACATTGCGCCCAATCTGTTTATGAAGACAATTCTGAACACAGCGCTGATAAGTCGCCTGGGCACTCTTGAGCCCGAAAGGCATAGACAGATAGCAGAAGGCTCCAAAGGGAGTTATGAAGTTGTCTTCTCCTGGTCCTTAACTGCCATTTTAATCTAATGATAACCAGAATAAGCATCCAGAAAACACAAACGGTCACAACCCATCGTAGCATCAATAATCTGATCAATACGCGGGAGAGCAAAGGGATCAGATGGATGGGCTTTGTTCAAGTCTGTGTAATCCACACACATACGCCAAGTGCCGTTTTTCTTAAGTACCAGCACCGGATTAGATATCCACTCAGGGTGAAAGACCTCCACAATAAACCTTGCTGCCAAGAGCCGGGCTACCTCCTCACCAATAGCCTTACGCCTCTCTTCATTGAAGCAGCAAAGAAACTGCCTGACCGGTTTAAACTTGGGATCTATATTAAGGGTGTGCTCAGCGAGTTCCCTCGGTACACCTGGCATGTCAGAAGGCTTCCATGCAAAGATGTCCCGGTTCTCACGGATGAACTCGATGAGCGCGCTTTCCTATTTCGGATCCAGGTTAGCGCTAATGTTGAACTGCTGAGATGAATCGCTAGGAACAAAATCAACCGATTTAGTGTCTGTAGCCGATTTAAATGTCAGCGCCGGATCATGCTCTGTAGTTGGCTTTTTCAGAGAAGTCATATCTGCCAGATCAACATTGTCCTTATAAAATTTCAGCTCCTTTGTGGCACAAACCGACTCCGCATAAGCCGCATCCCCTTCTTCACATTCTAATGCAATCTTCCTGCTCCCATGTACCGTGATGGTCCCCTTGTGACCTGGCATCTTAAGCTACAGATAAACATAACACGGCCTTGCCATGAACTTAGCATAAGCCGGCATTCCGAACAGGGCATGATATGGGCTCTTGATTTTCACCACTTCAAAAGTCAAAGTTTCTGATCTTGAATCATGATCATCTCCAAAAGCCACCTCTAGGGCTATCTTGCCAACTGGGTATGCCGATTTACCAAGCACCACTCCATGAAAGACGGTGTTCGACGGTTTAAGATTCTTGTCTGTCATCCCCATGCAATGGAAGGTATCGTAGTAAAGGATATTTATACTGCTCCCTCCATCCATAAGCACTTTGGTGAACTTGTAGCCCCCGACTTGAGGAGCCACCACTAAGGCCAGATGACCCGAATTGTCAACCCGGGGAGGATAATCCTCCCGACTCCATAAAATGGGTTGTGCAGACCAGCGCAAATATTGAGGCACCGCCGGTTCGACGGAGTTCACGGCCCTCTTGTGAAGCTTCTAATCGCGCTTACACAAGCTAGTGGTAAAGACATGATACTACCCACTATTCAACTGCTTCGGATTTCTCTGATAACCCGACTGCTACTGCTGCTGATTCCCCTAATGGTTATAACCTCCCTAATTGCCCTGATTATCTTGATTGCCATGTCCGGTATAATTGCCTTGGAATCCTGAACCGGAGCTGCCGCCTCCATAACCCGGCCCATGAAAACCACCTCCTGAAACGCCGGGCGGGCCATTGTCGTATTGAAACATATTGGAATTCTTGAACTCTCGCATGATGAAACAGTCCTTCCAAAGATGTGAAGCTGGCTGCTACCTCTTTTAGCACTGCGTTGGTTTTCCCCGAAGAGGAAGGGATGATGCAGCAAAGTAGCGTAAGAATTTCCCTCGGTTTTTTAGAACCAAGGTATCAATCTAGTAGGAGGCTACGCGCGAGTCCCTCGCACCTGCACAAAAAAAATAAATCCTCGCAACCAACGCAAATAGGGGTTGTCAATCCCTATAGGGCCACTTACGAGAGTGAGATCTGATAGATATGATAAGATAACATTTTTGGTATTTTTATGATAAAGATGCAAAGTAAAATAAAGGCAAAGTAAATGGCAAAGTAAATAACTAAGTAGTAGGAGATTGATATGATAAAGATAGACCCGGGGGCCATAGGTTTCACTAGTGGCTTCTCTCGAGAGCATAAGTATTCTACGATGGGTGAACAAATTACTGTTGAGCAATTGACAGAATTGAGCATAGTTATGAGAATATCTAGGTATGATCATGTATATAGGCATCACGTCCGAGACAAGTAGACCGACTCCTGCCTGCATCTACTACTATTACTCCACTCATCGACCGCTATCCAGCATGCATCTAGAGTATTAAGTTAAAAACAGAGTAACGCCTTAAGCAAGATGAAATGATGTAGAGGGATAGACTCATGCAATATGAAGAAAACCCCATCTTGTTATCCTTGATGGCAACAATACAATATGTGGCTTGCTGCCCTTACTGTCACCGGGAAAGGACACCGCAAGATTGAACCCAAAGCTAAGCACTTCTCCCATTGCAAGAAAGATCAATCTAGTAGGCCAAAACAAACTGATAATTCGAAGAGACTTGCAAAGATAACCAATCATACATAAAAGAATTCAGAGAAGATTCAAATATTATTCATAGATAGACATGATCATAAACCCACAATTCATCAGTCTCAACGAACACACCGCAAAAACAAGATTACATCGCATAGATCTCCACAAGAGAGGGGGAGAACATTGTACTGAGATCCAAAAAGAGAGAAGAAGCCATCTAGCTACTAACTATGGACCCGTAGGTCTGAAGTAAACTACTCACACTTCATCGGAGAGGCTATGGTGTTGATGTAGAAGCCCTCAGTGATCGATGCCCCCTCCAGCGGAGCTCCGGAACAAGCCCCAAGATGGGATCTCATGGATACAGAAAGTTACGGCGGTGGAATTAGGGTTTTGGCTCCGTATCTGATCATTTGGGGGTACGTGGGTATATAAAGGAGGAATAAGTACGTCGGTGGAGCAACAGGGGGCCCACGAAGGTGGAGGGCGCGCCTGGGGGGGGTAGGCGCGCCACCTACCTCGTGGCCTCCTGTTACGTGGCTTGACGTAGGGTCCAAGTATCCTAAGTTGTATTCGATGAGAAAATCACATTCCCAAAGCTTTCATTCTGTTTGGACTCCGTTTGATATTCCTTTTCTTCGAAACCCTAAAACAGGCAAAAACAGCGATTCTGGGCTGGGCCTCCGGTCAATAGGTTAGTCCCAAAAATAATATAAAAGTGGATAATAAAGCCCAATAATGTCCAAAATAGTAGATAATATAGCATGGAGCAATCAAAAATTATAGATACGTTGGAGACGTATCAAGCATCCCCAAGCTTAAATCCTGCTCGTCCTCGAGTAGGTAAATGATAAAAATAGAATTTTTGATGTTGTGTGCTACTTGGCATAATTTTAATGTAATTCTTGTTAATTGTGGTATGAATATTCAGATCCGAAAGATTCAAGACAAAAGTTCATATTGACATAAAAATAATAATACTTCAAGCATACTAACAAAGCAATTATGTCTTCTCAAAATAACATGGCTAAAGAAAGTTATCCCTACAAAATCATATGGTCTGGCTATGCTCTATCTTCACCACACAAAATATTTAAATCATGCACAACCCCGATGACAAGCCAAGCAATTGTTTCATACTTTTGACATTCTCAAAACTTTTTCAATTTTCACGCAATACATGAGCGTGAGCCATGGATATAGCACTATAGGTGGAATAGAGTGGTGGTTGTGGATAATACAAAAAGGGAGAAGATAGTCTCACATCAACTAGGCGTATCAACGGGCTATGGAGATGCCCATCAATAGATATCAATGTGAGTGAGTAGGGATTGCCATGCAACGGATGCATTAGAGCTATAAGTATATGAAAGCTCAAAAAGAAACTAGGTGGGTGTGCATCCGACTTACTTGCTCATGAAGACCTAGGGCAATTTGAGGAAGCCCATCATTGGAATATACAAGCCAAGTTCTATAATGAAAAATTCCCACTAGTACATGAAAGTGACAACATGAGAGACTCTCTACTATGAAGATCATGGTGCTACTTTGAAGCAAAGTGTGGTAAAAGGATAGTAACATTGTCCCTTCTCTCTTTTTCTCTCATTTTTTTAATTTTTTTATTTGGGCCTTTTCTCTTTTTTATGGACTCTTTTCTTTCTCTTTTTTTATTTGGGCTTCTTTGGCCTCTTTTATTTTTTTTCGTCCGGAGTCTCATCCCGACTTGTGGGGGAATCATAGTCTCCATCATCCTTTCCTCACTGGGACAATGCTCTAATAATGATGATCATCACACTTTTATTTTTCTTACAACTCAACAATTACAACTCGATACTTAGAACAAAGTATGACTCTATATGAATGCCTCCGGCGGTGTACCGGGATATGCAATGATGCATGAGTGACATGTATGAAAGAATTATGAATGGTGGCTTTGCGACAAATATGATGTCAACTACATGATCATGCTAAGCAATATGACAATGATGGAGTGTGTCATAAACGGAACGGTGGAAAGTTGCATGGCAATATATCTCGGAATGGCTACGGAAATGCCATAATAGGTAGGTATGGTGGCTGTTTTGAGTAAGGTATATGGTGGGTGTATGATACCGGCGAAAGATGTGCGGTATTAGAGAGGCTAGCAAAGGTGGAAGTGTGAGAGTGCGTATAATCGATGGACTCAACATTAGTCATAAAGAACTCATATACCTATTGCAAAAATCTACAAGTTATCAAAGAAAAGTATTACTTGCATGCTCCTAGGGGGATAGATTGGTAGGAAAAGACCATCGCTCGTCCCCGACCGCCACTCATAAGGAAGATAATCAATAAATAAATCATGCTCTGACTTCATCACATAACGGTTCACCATACGTGCATGCTACGGGAATCACAAACTTCAACACAAGTATTTCTCAAATTCACAACTACTCAACTAGCATGACTTTAATATCACCATCTCCATATCTCAAAACAATTATCAAGTATCAAACTTATCATAGTATTCAACACACTCATAAGAAAGTTTTATTATTAATCTTGCATACCAAGCATATTAGGATTTTAAGCAAATTACCATGCTATTAAGACTCTCAAAATAATCTAAGTGAAGCATGAGAGATCAATAGTTTTTATAAAACAAATCCACCACCGTGCTCTAAAAGATATAAGTGAAGCACTAGAGCAAAATTATATAACTCAAAAGATATAAGCGAAGCACATAGAGTATTCTAACAAATTCCAAATCATATGTGGCTCTCTCAAAAGGTGTGTACAGCAAGGATGATTGTGGTAAACTAACAAGCAAAGACTCAAACCATACGAGACGCTCCAAGCAAAACACATATCATGTGGTAAATAAAAATATAGCTCCAAGTAAAGTTACTGATAGAAGTAGACGAAAGAGGGGATGCCTTCCGGGGCATCCCCAAGCTTTGGCTTTTAGGTGTCCTTAGATTATATTGGGGGTGCCATGGGCATCCCCAAGCTTAGGCTCTTTCCACTCCTTGTTCCATAATCCATCAAATCTTTACCCAAAACTTGAAAACTTCACAACACAAAACTTAAAGTAGAAAATCTCGTGAGCTCCGTTAGCGAAAGAAAACAAAAGACCACTTCAAGGTACTGTAATGAACTCATTCTTTATTTATATGGGTGTTATACCTACTGTATACCAACTTCTCTATGGTTTATAACTATTTTACTAGCCATAGATTCATCAAAATAAGCAAACAACACACGAAAAACAGAATCTGTCAAAAACAGAATAGTCTGTAGTAATCTGTAGCTAGCGCAAGATCTGGAACCCCAAAAATTCTAAAATAAATTTCTGGACGTTAGGAATTTATCTATTAATCATCTTCAAAAATAATTAACTAAATAGCACTTTCCAAATAAAAATTGCAGCAGTTCTCGTGAGCACTAAAGTTTCTGTTTTTTACAGCAAGTTCAACAAGACTTTCCCCAAGTCTTCCCAACGGTTCTACTTGGCACAAACACTAATTAAACACAAAAAACACAACCAAAACAGAGGCTAGATAATTTATTTATTACTAAACAGGAGAAAAAAGCAAGGAATAAAAATAAAATTGGGTTGCCTCCCAACAAGAGCTATCGTTTAACGCCCCTAGCTAGGCATAACAAGCAAGAATAGATCTAGGTATTGCCATATTTGGTATTAGGAAAGAAAAGAGCAAAGTTGCTATCTATAGAATTAATCCTTCTATTTTGATAAAGCACATGGCTATTAATGGTAGAAGAAACATTAAGCATGTTATGGAAGTTTGTATCTAGGCTAGCCTTTATCTCTTTAATAGATTCATTTTGGTAAGAGAGCAAAAGAGATGTAGATTCAACTTTCTCATTCATGGGGTGCCCAAATATAATTTTCATTTTTTCGTAAGTGTCTACGACATCCCCTTCAAGGAAACCTTCTTCAAATATAGAATCTAAGACATGCTTAAAAGAGGAAGGAAGGGCAATATAAAAGCTTTTTAGGTAAACTTCAATTTGATATTGAGGAACATAGCTAGCCCTGATCCTTAATAGTCTATACCAAGCATTTTCAAAGATTCATCAAGTAAATAACAAAAAATTCTAGAATCCTCTTCATCAAAATTACTAAGACTCTCATTGATAACTCCGGTAAGTTTTTCCATAGTATCCTTATTTATAAGTTTAGCGAGGATAGAGGGGTTGTCCAAAGTACTAAAACTCTGGAGAGAACCCCAACCCTTTTTGATTCAGACATAGCGGGAGAAGGGCAAGCGGAAAGAGAGGGAGGATAGAGAGAGAGAGGGGGGGAAAATAAAACAGCAAGGGTGAAGTGGGGGAGAGGAAAACGAGAGGCAAATGACAAATAATGTAATGCGGGAGATAAGGGTATGTGATGGGTACTTGGTATGTTGACTTTTGCGTAGACCTCCCCGGCAACGGCGCCAGAAATCCTTCTTTCTACCTCTTTTAGCACTGCATTCGTTTTCCCCGAAGAGGAAGGGATGATGCAGCAAAATAACGTAAGTATTTCTCTCAGTTTTTGAGAACCAAGGTATCAATCCAGTAGGAGGCTACGCGCGAGTCCCTCGCACCTGCACAAAACAAATAAATCCTCGCAACCAACGCAAATAGGGGTTGTCAATCCCTATAGGGCCACTTACGAGAGTGATATCTGATAGATATGATAAGATAATATTTTTGGTGTTTTTATGATAAAGATGCAAAGTAAAATAAAGGCAAAGTAAATGGCAAAATAAATAACTAAGTAGTAGGAGATTGATATGATAAAGATAGACCCGGGGGCCATAGGTTTCACTAGTGGCTTCTCTCGAGAGCATAAGTATTCTACGGTGGGTGAGCAAATTATTGTTGAGCAATTGACAGAATTGAGCATAGTTATGAGAATATCTAGGTATGATCATGTATATAGGCATCACGTCTGAGACAAGTAGACCGACTCCTGCCTGCATCTACTACTATTACTCCACTCATCGACCGCTATCCAGCATGCATCTAGAGTATTAAGTTAAAAACAGAGTAACGCCTTAAGCAAGATGACATGATGTAGAGGGATAGACTCATGCAATATGAAGAAAACCCCATCTTGTTATCCTTGATGGCAACAATACAATACGTGCCTTGCTGCCCTTACTGTCACCGGGAAAGGACACCGCAAGATTGAACCCAAAGCTAAGCACTTCTCCCATTGCAAGAAAGATCAATCTAGTAGGCCAAACCAAACTGATAATTCGAAGAGACTTGCAAAGATAACCAATCATACATAAAAGAATTCAGAGAAGATTCAAATATTATTCATAGATAGACTTGATCATAAACCCACAATTCATCGGTCTCAACAAACACACCGCAAAAAGAAGATTACATCGAATAGATCTCCACAAGAGAGGGGGAGAACATTGTATTGAGATCCAAAAAGAGAGAAGAAGCCATCTAGCTACTAACTATGCACCCGTAGGTCTGAAGTAAACTACTCACACTTCATCGGAGAGGCTATGGTGTTGATGTAGAAGCCCTCCGTGATCGATGCCCCCTCCGGCGGAGCTCCGGGACAGGCCCCAAGATGGGATCTCGTGGATACAAAAAGTTACGGCGGTGGAATTAGGGTTTTGGCTCCATATCTGATCGTTTGGGGGTACGTGGGTATATACAGGAGGAAGAAGTA
Source organism: Triticum urartu (assembly GCF_003073215.2). Lineage (NCBI taxonomy): Eukaryota > Viridiplantae > Streptophyta > Magnoliopsida > Poales > Poaceae > Triticum > Triticum urartu. The sequence continues at coordinate 203,426,738 of NC_053023.1, forward strand.
CATCAGTGGAGCAACAGGGGGCCCATGAGGGTGGAGGGCGCGCCTGGGGGGTAGGCGCCCCCCCCCTACCTCGTGGCCTCCTGTTACGTGGCTTGACATAGGGTCCAAGTCTCCTGAGTTGTATTCGATGAGAAAATCACGTTCCCGAAGGTTTCATTCCGTTTGGACTCCATTTGATATTCCTTTTCTTCGAAACCCTAAAACAGGCAAAAAACAGCGATTCTGGGCTGGGCCTCCGTTTAATAGGTTAGTCCCAAAAATAATATAAAAGTGGATAATAAAGCCCAATAATGTCCAAAACAGTAGATAATATAGCATGGAGCAATCAAAAATTATAGATATGTTGGAGACGTATCACTGGCTTCTCCTTCGATCCGTGTTTTGGACAAGGTTGATTTAACAGACGCTCCAGATTGGGGCCTGACCCTCCACCCCTCTGAGGTGGTTTGCCCTTACGACGCTGACCGTTATACTGGGCGTTGGTGTTAGCCACAAAGTCCAGACTATTGTCTGCTTTGCACTTACCGTTGTTGCCATAACCTGCCGGGTTATGCTGATGCCCCTTGGCATTGCCGTTCTTTTTCCCTTTCCCTGGTTTGTCCTCTTCAGAATCAGGGTCCTTGGTACTATCCGAATCGGCATATTTAACCAAAGCGGCAATAAGCGTTGACATGTCATTACAATGACATTTGAGCCTCCCCAACTTCAGTTTTAATGGCATGAACCGGCAGTTGCCCTCCAACGTCAAAACTGTTGTATCTGCATTGATGCGGTCTGATGAATGCAAAATAGCTGAGACTCGCTTCACCCAATGGGTCGTAGACTCCCCATCCTCTTGAACACAAGCGGCTAGGTCCATAATTGACATGGGCTGCTTACTTGTATCCTTGAAATTCTAGATAAACTGGCTCTTTAACTCGGCCCATGACACAATGGAGTTAGCTGGTACGCTCTTTAACCAAGTACGAGTTGTTCCTTCCAACATCATGGTGAAATACTTAGCACACACCGCTTCATCCTCATCCAGCATCTCCATTGCCATCTCATAACTCTCAACCCACGATTCAGGGGGTAAATCGGCAGTGTAATTAGGCACCTTGCGAGGGCCTTTGAAATCCTTGGGCAGTCGTACATTGTGCAAAGCTGGGGTGAGGCATGGCACCCCCAAAGAACTGAAGACCACACCTGGCTCCACTGAGGTGGTCAGACGAACCGGAGTAGGCTGACGAGTTGCGTACTGAGCTACTAACTCGGCCTCTCGACGTCCTCGGCCATGATCCACCACATCGTGTGCATTAGCACCACCACCTGCCGGGTTACGGTGTCGTGCACTACTTGACACAGCCGGTTCATCAACATGCCTGCTGTAGCTCCGGCTTGGACGGGGGTGGAATGGATCCTCTCACGACTATGCGAATAAGCCTGCTGTTGGGTTAAAGCTGTTTGGAGGGAGTTCCCTAGCCCGTCGTGTCTCAACCGCCACCGGTGACTCGCCTTTGATCGGGAGAGCTGCCAATCGTGAAGCGGCGGCCATAATGTTATCCAACGGGTTGGAGTAATGCCCCGGAGGCATCGGGACGCGCTGCGACACAATGTTGTTCTGACGAGGCGGGTCCATCATGCATGGCTGAACCGGCGCTCCTGTTACCGGTGCCTAAGTCCGATTTACCACTGGCTGGTTACTGGTTCCCGCTCTAGGTGTGTTGAAGAGGTTCCTTGCCTCCAAGGCTGACGGAAGGCGCGATTGGTATCTCCTCCTCATGACATCATTTGACGCGCTCCGATCCAGCATAAGCCGGTACGCCTGAGCCTCCAATCCGGCCCGCTCTGCAGCCATCCTGGCGTTCTCTGCCGCCAGGTACGCTTTAGCTTGGGTTATCTAATCCTTCACCTTTGCAATCTCCACGTTGTGCTGATCCCTGTTTGCCGCGTCCACCTCTGCGGCTAGTAATGTTGCTAAAGTGTCGAACAGATCGGACAAAACCTGAGCCGGAGGCGGTGCAGAGCCCCCTGCTCCCGCTGGCGTTGCTGTTGCTGAACCGGAGATCATTGCCGCGGCGGTAGAAGAGTGTTGCGCTTGTTGTGTACCGGCCATGAAGACCGCGACCCGGCTTGGCAGATCGAGGGGGTCCGGAATACTGTTGCCCTCGGAACCTCCACTAATCCGGCCATCCTGCAGTTGGTACAGGGACTCGGTCTCTCTGGTTGAAGACTCGTCGTCGGAACAGACAACGGTTTCCCCATCAGATGTCGGTCCATCCTCATATTCCGCTCCATGGATGACACCTACGAAAACATGCCTTGCTGCAGGCTGAACCTGGGCAGGGCTTGCACGCTGAGCCGTCTCGATGATGTCGGTGCAGGTGTCCGGCTCAGGGCCCGGTTCGCCGATCTTGCCGATGAAGATGTGAATCCCACCAAAGGGGACCCGGTACCTGTATTCAATTGAACCGGCCTCGAGACCCCATCCCGCATCGTCGATGTAGAGCTTGCCGTGACGACTTTTAGTCATCCGGCCCACGGTGTATCCCTTGAGTCCTTCGAAGCTGCCCTTCAAGAACTCGAAACCATAGTGCGGTAGCCCCACGGTGGGCGCCAACTGTCGTGGTTTTGTCACGGCAGATGTCCTCGTGAAAGGACTTAGTCGTGGAGCCATCGCTATGGGTTAGCTTAAAGGGGTTAAACCAGACAAGGGACACGAGAGTTTTATACTAGTTCGGCCCCTTACGATGAAGGTAAAAGCCTACGTCTAGTTGTGATGGAATTGCTGGGGTTTCGATGACCAGGGAGCGAATCCGCTTTGCCTGGCTCTCGAGTTGTTGTGTGTTGTATTGTTCCTAAACCGCCATCGGGTCGTCCCTTTATATACATAGGTCGACGCCCGTCGATTTACAGAGTCCTGAGGCCGGATCATCAATGTGTCCAACTCGGTCTCTATCCTTCCTATATTACAATGCAAGTTACAAGAGAAAGTCGGTTTACATCTGCAGGCCTTAACCCGCCTTTGGGCCTTGGGCCTTCGTAAAGCGCCACCATCCTCACGTCTTCATAGGCTTCTAATCTTCATAGAGTTAACCCGGCTACTCCTGGACGGTTTACGTCCAGTAGTAATATCCCCAACAGTAGATATTACACCAATATGAATTTAGAATGAGTTCACAACAGTACCTAAGTGGTGATTTATTTTCTTATACTAACGGAGCTTACGAGTTTATATTAAGTTCTGTGTTGTGAAGTTTTCAAGTTTTGGGTAAAGATTCGATGGACTATGGAATAATGAGTGGCAAGAGCCTAAGCTTGGGGATGCCCAAGGCACCCCAAGGTAATATTCAAGGACAACCAAGAGCCTAAGCTTGGGGATGCCCCGGAAGGCATCCCCTCTTTCGTCTTCGTTCATCGGTAACTTTACTTGGAGCTATATTTTTATTCACCACATGATATGTGTTTTGCTTGGAGCGTCATTTTATTTTATTTAGTTTTGCTTGTTGTTTGAATAATATCCCAAGATCTAAAATTCTTAAATGTTAGAGACTCTTTATATAGTTGCATAATTATTCGACTACTCATTGATCTTCACTTATATCTTTTGGAGTAGTTTGTCGTTTGCTCCAGTGCTTCACTTATATCTTCTTAGAGCATGGTGGTGGTTTTATTTTATAGAAATAGATGAACTCTCGTGCTTCACTTATATTATTTTGAGAGTCTTTAGAACAGCATGGTAGTTTGCTTTGGTTATGAAACTAGTCCTAATATGATGGGCTTCCAAGATGGGTATAATAAAAACTTTCATATAGAGTGCATTGAATACTATGAGAAGTTTGATACTTGATAATTGTTTTGAGATATGAAGATGGTGATATTAGAGTTATGCTAGCTGAGTAGTTGTGAATTTGAGAAATACATGTGTTAAAGTTTGTGATTCCCATAGCATGCACATATGGTGAACTGTTATCTGATGAAGTCGGAGCATGATTTATTAATTGATTGTCTTCCTTATGAGTGGCGGTCGGGGACGAGCGATGGTCTTTTCCTACCAATCTATCCCCCTAGGAGCATGCGCGTAGTACTTAGTTTCGATAACTAATAGGTTATTGCAATAAGTATGTGAGTTCTTTATGACTAATGTTGAGTCCATGGATTATACGCACTCTCACCCTTCCACCATTGCTAGCCTCTCTAATAGCGCGCACCTTTCGCCGGTATCACACCCACCATATACCTTCCTCAAAACAGCCACCATGCCTACCTATTATGGCATTTCCATAGCCATTCCGAGATATATTGCCATGCAACTTTCCACCGTTCCGTTATTATGACACGCTTCATCATTGTCATATTGCTTTGCATGATCATGTAGTTGACATCGTATTTGTGGCAAAGCCACCGTTCATAATTCTTTATACATGTCACTCTTCATTCATTGCACATCCCGGTACACCACCGGAGGCATTCATATAGAGTCATATTTTGTTCTAAGTATCGAGTTGTAATTCTTGAGTTGTAAGTAAATAAAAGTGTGATGGTCATCATTATTAGAGCATTGTCCCATGTGAGGAAAGGATGATGGAGACTATGATTCCCCCACAAGTCGGGATGAGACTCCAGACAAAAGAAAAAGAAAAAAAAGAGGCCATAAAAAAGAGAGAAAATGCCCAAATAAAAAATAAAAAAATGACGAAAAAAGAGAGAAGGGACAATGTTACTATCCTTTTACCACACTTGTGCTTCAAAGTAGCACCATGATCTTCATGATAGAGAGTCTCCTATGTTGTCACTTCCATATACTAGTGGGAATCTTTCATTATAGAACTTGGCTTGTATATTCCAATGATGGACTTCCTTAAAATGCCCTGGGGCTTCGTGAGCAAGCGAGTTGGATGCACACCCACTTAGTTTATCTTTGAGATTTCATACACTTATAGATCTAGTGCATCCATTGCATGGCAATCCCTACTCACTCACATTGATATCTATTGATGGGCATCTCCATAGCTCGTTGATACGCCTAGTTGATGTGAGACTATTTTCTCCTTTTTGTCTTCTCCACAACCACCATTCTATTCCACCTATAGTCACTACAAAAAATACACTTCCGTGATGATACGTGTTTGTCACAGTAGGTCCCGTTTTCTGTCATGCATGTACATCCATGACAAATTTATGACAGAATCAAGATAGTCATACCTATGCTGTCGTAGAAGTGTTCCATGACATTACCAAAATTATCATCACGGAAGTGTCCACTTCCATGACGATAAATCGCGCGTCACAGAAGTGCTTTCGTCAAGGGTGCGACACGTGGCATCCACCGTAACGGAACACCGTTAAGCTATCGGGTCGGGTTTTGGATCCGATTACCCGTTAACAGCCCCGACCAATGGGGATTTTCCACGTGTAAAATCATCATTGGCTGGAGGAAACACGTGTCGGCTCATCGCTGGCACAGGTGTCATCCACTCATTGGACAGAAGGCGCCTATGATACGTCGACACGAGGCACGGCCCAACAGAGGCCCATTCCTGTGAAAAGGCCGGCCTGTTTGACTTGGTCAAAAGGTGGCGAGCCGGCCCATGGAAAGCCTGTTAATGGCCTGTTCGCATATAGCCCATTTACAGCCCGCTAACCCAAGGCCCGTTACGCCCTATTCGAATTAGGCCCAGTAGCGTCATCTGGGCCATCCAATATGATTCCAGCCCATTTTCACTTCTGGCCCATGTATGGCCCATGACGTCCTTCGGCCCATATGAGGCCCTATGTAACTCTTGGCCTATTAACGGCCCATGTTGAAACTGGCCCGTAATGAATAGTGTATCACTTTACACCCATTAACGGCCCGTGGTGAAACTGGCCTGTAAAGAACAGTATATCACTTTATACCCACTAACGGCATGTTATTCCGTTGGGCCGTTTCCAGCCCATGTTATCTTTCGGCCTTCTCAGAACCAATTTATTCTTGGGCTATTTTCCAGCATTCTTTTACTTACGGCCCGTTACTGTCATTTTCTGCTTATGGGCCAAATTCAGCCTGTGGTTATAGTCGGCCCGTTTGTGGTCCGTTAATACGTTGGGCCGTTTTCATAGCGTCATCAAATACGGCCTATAAACGATGGCCCGTTATGGTCGGCCCATGAACGGACGATTCCAACTCTAGCCCATTTACGGCCAGAATGCGGTCTGTTTGGCCCATGTTTGGCCAATCGATCATACGGCCCGTATAAGGCCCATTGATGATACGGCCCGTAGAAGGCCCATTGTTTCTACGGCCCGTAGAAGGCCCATTGTTTCTACGGCCCGTAGAAGGCCCATTGTTTCTACGGCTCGTAGAAGGCCCACTATTTCTACGGCCCGTAGAAGGCCCACTGTTTATACGGCCCGTAGGAGGCCCAGTGTCACTACAGTAAATATTAGCCCACGGTTATTGTGGCCTAGTTTTAAAAAAATAGGTTATTGCAGCCACTAGCAAACCGCAGAAAAAGAACTGCACTGACTACAAGCAAACAAATAAACAAGACAACAAGGAAATAAATAAGCAAGCAACTTACACTAGGCTATCACGGCTATTACACATATTACATCCACTAGGCATCAAAGTTCGCCACCAGTGCAAATATAGGGAACACAACAGCATATAAACGCCGCAGTAAAACAAGTCCAGAACTGAAACCACTTCAGAAGAGCTCAAGAAACAATATCCTGGGTACCCATAATGCTGGCAAGATGCATAGCAAGCTTATTAACTTTCTCTTGTTTGGCGCTTAAGTCCTCCAGCGCTTGCTGTTGCACCAGAAAGTATGCATCTGAATTCTACAGGGACTTCCTCAGTCCTTCGGCTTCCTGTCGCATAACATTTGATCGATGTCTTTCAACTTGAAGTTGAGACTCAAGAAGCCGAACTGATTCAGGCAACGAGTTCAAAGAGCTGGTGCCAGCAGTGGTAGCCAGTCACTCGAACACTACATCAAGACAGGACTTTGGGGTTGTCTCGATGTCTTCAATATAGTTTTTATCAGCTTTCTTGGAGACCAACAGGGATGTCTCACTATCTTGAACCTTATATGCATTACTTCCTTTACCATTGCATAACAGGGTACTCTTCTCCAATATTTTATGCGCGTTCTAAAAGAGAAACATACAAACACATCTCAGGTTTTACAATGTAGTATATGAAACTCATTTTGGTAAACCAGTTCAGTAGTAAGGTGGACAGGATAACATCATGAAACAAACATATATCTATGTAGTATGGTCACTGTATGGTCTATATCATTCCATTTTATGTTGCCAAATCAAGATAGATACAGTTCGAATCATATCTATTTAAGACAAAGCAGCATCGACAGAATATAAGTGTGGGAAACTACACAGCAATAACAACACTTGTAATGTGCATGGCATGAGAACATAACTGTTTATTCAATTGAAACTGAAATCAACATAGAGCAAGTTACAACAGCAAACCGCCAAACACGTTGAAGAAACAGGTTTAAAACATACCTATTGCGCCATTGGAGTTTCAGTTGCATCCTTCAAATTTGAAATTAGTTGGTATCAGTAAATACAGTGATGCAAGAGCAAAGTAGTATGAACCATAGCTACGGAACCTGACCTGAGAACAATTCTTCTTCTGCTTTAAGCGTTGACTTCGGGTTCGGAGTGGTGGTCCTCGTGATTTGGGCACTGCAGTTGCCTTACTAACTGCTCGTGTTTGGGTGCTCTGTGGTGGAGACGATGTTGTGTCAACGGGAACTGGGTGTCTATCTGCTGGGGTTGGGGCTAGAAGGGGTGTAGTTGGTTCTCTGTCCAACTAGGTAGGGGTACAATCTGCATGAGTGTGGGTTATGTGTGGTGGGGCTGGTTCTTGGGCAAGTACAACCGTGGTTCTATCTACATCGACAGGTAGCACGATCTTTTCTGAAGACCGTGTTTTTACTCCCACAGATACTGCCATCACTCCCTCCAATTGAAATGGCTGATAAACAAGAAAAGTAATTGAATGTACAGACATTGTAAATAGACAGGTGCAATGGATAGTAGGGAAGAAAACAGGGCATGAAATAATTCACATTTATGTTGTCTAAGCAAACAGAATAGCAGGACATAATTTCACATATATGATGGCTAATTAAACAAGATAGAATGACATACTTCAAAATATGATGACTATGTAAACAGGATGACATTATATAACTATATGATGTGTCTATTAAAGTGGTTGGCATGCCATAAATCACAAACATGCCGTCGATGGAAACATGATGGCATGATATAATTCACGGATAGAATGACATAATTTAAAATATGATGACTATGTAAACAGGATGAGATGATATAACTATATTATGTCTTTAGAAAATGGGTTGGCATGCCATAATTCAGATACATGCTGTCTATGTAAACATCAGGGCATGACATAATTCAAATGTATGATTTATATACTAAGGAAGTGATTAGAGGGCAATCGCATATATGATGTGTCAACTAAGGAGATGGCATTCAATATTGTGTATATGATGTAAAAACTAAGCATTGCAATACAACATATGCATTATATGAGTAATATAACCCTGCCAAGTTTGAGCATACACCTCAGGGGGATAATAGGACTGGTCATCTGCCTCTGAATCCTCCTCTGAAGAGCTATCTGTAACCAGCAAGATATCTGCTTCAGCAGGTAGCATTGTCTGCTCTGAAGACCTTGTTTTCACTCCAGATTTCTCCATCACCAATTCAAATGGCTGATGCACAGGAAGAGCAGTTGAATATACAAACATTATCGACAAAAGCAATGAGAAATACAAAAAAAGGACGGCATGATATAATTCACATATATGACGCTTGCCTAAACAGCATGGCATTGCATAATTCACATACATAGTGCCTTGCAACAAGATAACATTGCATAATTCACATATATAATGTCTTGCAACAAGATGGCATTGCATAATTCACATATATGGTAATTAGACACTAAACAGGTGGCATTCACACAAAGCATGTCTAAACTAAGCAAATGACATAGCAATGCAAGATACCATATGCACGATATGAGCAACATAACCCTGCCAAGTTAGGGCATGCACCTCGGGGGGGGGGGGGAATATGACTGGTCATCTGTCTCTGAATCCTCCTCTGAGGAGCTATCGGTAACCAGCAAGACATGCGCTTCATCAGATAGCATTGTCTGCTCTGAAGACCTTGTTTACACTCCAGATTTTTCCATGACCATGTCGAATGGCTGATGCACGGGAAGAGTAATTGAATGTACTAAAATTGTTGACAAATTTAACACGTAATAAAAAAATGATGGCATGATATAATTCACATATAAGATGACTGGCTAACTAGGGTGGCATTGCAAAATTCACATATATGATGCCTGGCTAGACAAGATGGCATTGCATGATTCACATATACGATAAAGAAACTAAACAGATGGCATTGACACAAAGCATGTCTAAACTAAGCAGATGACATCTTTAATGTATACAGTAAGCAATGCAAGGCACCATATGCATGATATTACCAACATCAGCATGCCAAGTTAGAGCGAAGACCTCATGGGGTAAATAGGAGTGGTCTTCTCCTTCTGAATCCCCCTCAGAACAGTTATCTTCCTCTTGATTACGATCCGAAATGGGTGGAGGGGGGCTGCCTTTGTGCCCACCATGGAACGATGTCTGCATGAAATTTTATTGCCACGCAAGGCTCGTATCTTTTGCTCTACATGATCAGTTCCATTGTGTACAATAACTGGCATGCATAGGAATAGAACATAGTGAGATTATGTAAGGAGTGCATGCACAAATCCAGGGTGATGGTAGCAAACTGTGGATAGACCCAAAACCAATGATAGCAGGTAGATAATAGCTTTAGTTAAAAAATACAGATAATGGCTCCTTTAATGTTTGTTTGCACCCAACATGAAACTCATAGTAGACACCGGAGATTAACCAGATAGTAGACAGATAGTACTGATTGCTGCCCCAATATGTACCCCACAACCATTTAAAAACTCAAGTTTCAGCATTAGTTTGGACCTGACTCGGAGTCTAATAGGTGAACACGAGGATAATGTAGCATGTCATCATATTAAGCGACGCATAACGTAAGCAGACACGGAAGAGTGCGACCTCTCTTGCGGACCTGTGTAGTCCTCAAGGTCATCTGCTCAATTGATGATGGTAATGCAGTTGCCGTGGTTGCCGGCGGTGGGGAAGATCTGAGGCGGCGAAAGATAGTCTGGAGAGTGGATCCCCGCTGTGGTGAACCCTTCCGTCGTTGGAGCAGCTGAGCTGGGGTGGAACACAGCGCCGCAGGAGCAGGACAAACCACACAAGGTTTTCTTTGACACATATCTGTAACAGAAGTAATTGAGTAAGGGCTTGTTTGAATTTGAGGATTCTAACAATGCAGGGATAGGAAATAGACAGGAATAGGATAGGAATGCACGTGCAAAACAGAGAATTTAAAAACACAGGATTTCTGCCAATCTGGGTGTTTGATTCACAACAATTGGAAGATCACACGATGCAAAAAAAGCATGGTGAGATTAAGTCAAACCACAAGAAAATGTACGGTTATAATGCTATTATGCTACTATCTCTTAGTCTTGTGCTTGATGAATAGGAATATGAAAAGGAGGAGAAGTGGAAATTAGAATTCCTACGGTTTTTCTTTCAAGGAGACACTAAAGGAACAAATCCTATAGTTTTCCTTTGCTCCAATCCTTTGCACCAAATTCATGAAAAGTAGTACCATAGGAAACTTTCCAATTCCGATGTTTTCCATTCACTTTTCCTTTCAAGCACTGGCGATTCTAGTAGGCAGGCTTGAGCAAGGAAAATCCTACACTAAAAAATGTCTTTGTGCTACTTCTATTACTTTGGACCCAGGCCACTGCCATACTAGCTCAACTCCCAGGCTCATCGACAAATGCACAGCTCAAACGCGCAGAGATAAATAATGATGGCATTCAAGAGAGTCCATCACGGATAGCTAAGTTGCCTGGTACCTCACTGCTTATCATATAGTAGGATAAAATAGTCGTATTTCCCGTTACTACGAGTGCTCAGTGGACAATATATATAACATGTAGAGTAAAAAAGAGATGCAACAAGTGTACAACCTCTTTGGCGAAGCCATGTCGATCTCAGCGTGATTGGGTTGGCCGGTGAGGATGCTCCGGCTGACTTGGCTGTCGGAGGAGGGGAAGAAGATCTTAGGCGTCTGGAGATGGAGACCGAGGTACTGGTCCGCTGTGATGGAGGGTTTCGTCATTGGAGCAGCTCCGGTGAGTTGTACGACGCCGAGGCTGAAGCAGGACAAGAGAGACAATGAACAATGTTAACCTGAGTGGAATTCTAATAGCATCTCCAATACATGATGTAAAATACATAACCACAAAGTGCTATACGTAAAATACATCAGCCGCTCATCTCTGAACTTAACTGTCGAAACTGAATTTAACTGTCAAAACTGAACTTAACTGTCGAAACTGAACTTAACTGTCGAAACTGAACTTAACTGTCGAAACTGAATTTTGCTGTCGAAACTGAATTTTGCTGTCGAAACTGAACGCACTAGCAAGGTGAGGCTACACGTCGGTCGACTGACTTTTTCATCTCTGGTCAGTCAATTTTGTAGCCGTTGGATACGAAATCAAGGGCCTGCGATTCATCTTCAACCTCCACCCCCTGAGCCGCCAGCCACCACCGGCCAAGCAGCAGCCCCCCGCCGCCCACGGCCGGCGGTGCGCCGCCTCGCCCGCCTCGAAAACACTCCCCACCGCCGGTCCGCCGCCGCCCCGGCCATCCCCCTAGCCCCCCCCCCCCCTGCCGAACTTTTTCTCCGGCGATCCCCACGCCACCGCCACGCCAACGCCCCGCCACCGCCGGCGACCACCGCCCCCATCCTGAACCCTAAGATAGATAGTGGGGTACCTCTCCGGTGAGCCCCCCTCCCCGATGCAGCTGGTTCTTCCTTCACCCGGGCGAGCCCCCCCCCCCCCCCACCCCTTGAAAAACGACTGACACAAACGTCGATTTAGTCACCTGAAGTGTAGCTAAATAGGAGCAGCATCGCAAGCAAGAGCAAGAGCGAGAGCAGCAGCGCGAGCAAGAGCAATAGCAAGAGCAGACCAGGCAGGGGACCGAGAGCAAGAGCAGAGCAGCAGCATGAGCGAGAGCTAAAGCAGCAGCAGCTCCTACTGATGTGGACGTCGCCGCCGAGGGAGCGACACCGTGGAGGAAGTGGCCGGCGACGCCGCCGTGGATGGAGCCGCGTCGTGTCGGCTCGGGACCGAGCGCCGGCAGCACCTTGAGATCGAATCAAGAAGAAAATGCGGCGATTGGTGTACAACCTCTTTGGTGGCGCCGATTAGGCCGCAGCTTCATCCGAGGAAACGGTGATGATGATGCTCTTCCGGTGGTGCAGGTGAAGACGGCGGTGTGGGAATGGAGGTGGCGCGAAAGACGAGGGGAACGTCGGGGCAGCTCCTTGGAGATGGAGGACGGGGTGGCTGAACCGGTGGGACGATGAGATCGACGATGGATCCTCATCCGGTACGGTGGATGAGGGACGTCGAGGTGTTGCTGTGGACGACGCCGTCGGAGAAGAGGCTCCGGCTGGGTGGCGGACGGAGCAGGGTGTGGGGTTTCGTCACGGGTTTTCGCGGCCTCGGTGTACGAATGGGTGGGCGGATGGGATGGCAGTGGGGAACCATGGCTTAGAGACGCGCTTGTCCGAAATGTGGGGTAAGTTACGAAAGTACCCCTCCCCCCAATTTGAGGCGGTTCTTTTGGTTCAGGGGTACCACGGGCATTTCGCGTGTCGGGATTTCACAGGAGGTGGGAGTTTTCGCGCGCGTTGTAATTTCGGAATAGCAAGGCGCGGGTTGAGATGGAGGGAGTTGTCAGAGCACAACGAGACAAAGATATATCTTAAATATTTCGGGCTAACAAGGCGCGGGTTGAAGAGGCGGGAGTTTCGCAGCACGATAGACAGAGACGCTAGCTTGAATTTTCGGCATAACAAGGCGTGGCTTGAAATTTCGGAAGAACAAGCTTAACATGTACCCAAAAAATAGACAATTTGCACCTCAACACGCACAACACACACACACAAACACCATTTAGACTAGAGTAAGGTACACGTGCATTGCACGCATGAGATTTGGCAACCAAATTATGAATAAATACCACATTATATCATGCAAGCTTTGATTCATATATGCATGATGTAGATGTTCGTTTAATTCTTATAGTTCATTTCATTCAAAATCATCTAGTTTTTATAAGAAAGCTAATCTATTTTAAGATTCATGGAATTGTGCGTCGTAAGACATAAAGTAAAAACAAATAATGGCAAATCATGTAGAAAAACATTTCGGCAATTCTGATACGGAAGATTCTAGAACAAATAAGAAGTGCTTGTGTTTTGATGTTTCTGCATTATGCTTAAGTTCAACCATGGAGTCTTCTAGATTATACATGTGGCGAAATCTGGTGGAATCTAGATGATATCCAACGACCAGTAGTGCTCAAATTTGCCATCTTTGGACCATCGGATTTGCCTCATCCAACGATCATCTTTCAAAGTTAAAGTTACCCACACACAATATAAAATAATATAAAAAATAGTATATATATAGGGGTATAGATATAGATATGTGATGCGAAAGCCGCCCATCATCTCCAATTAGAATAGTGTGTCCATGCATGGATGCGACGTGGCCAAATGATGTCTGCCATCGGTATCTCAAATTCAAATCAGTCTGACCTTGTTCAATGTGTATACATTACAACATGCTCGTTTCCAAACCACACCGCGCAAATCTGCGTTATATTCATGCATGCATGGGTTTCAAACATCAAGATCTCTTATTCAAATATTTGAATTTAACTTTACATTGATTATGACCTCACCTATTCTTTTACACCCACACAGTAGTCTTCTCTTTATAATTGTACCACTAACTTTCTCTCATGCATGCATGCACACACACTACCAGTCGGCATTATCCATCACACGCATGCAATCTTTTTCTTCAGGTCGGTCTCCCATGAAGGCACACACCCACACACATCCCCCTCTCCATCATATCGGGCATTCTTTATCTCTCACGCGTGCATGCGCAACGATCGATGTTCCTCTATGTATGTGTGTATATAGCTAGGTCTTTCATAGTTTTCCACACAAACCGATTAATTGATATATCCAGTGAGGTCTCACCCTCTTTCCCACGTCCACATCGATCAATCTATACCTCTCTATATAGGATTAACATATATAGCTAATACACCCACATTAATTATATATCCAACGTCCCCCTCTCATCATCCATGCCTTCCGCTTCATCTCTCAGACGCATGTACAATGGCGAAGACAGGGGCAGTAAGGGCCCTGCCCCCCTCCCCCCTAACATCACTATATATCGAGGCTAATAAGAATGTGATCGTTAGACAATTGCTGCTAAAAACGGTTTAGGTTCATGAATTGACCCTCCTCGTAAAGGATTAGCAATGCTTGGCCCCTAGCTTATTTATTTTTCATGGCTCCGCCACTGCGCGCAACAGCGCACGTGTTCTCCCCCTCTCTCTAAATATCGATCTCGCACTTGTGCATTCCTTCATAGTCTCCCTCCACTCGGCCCCTCGCACCATCTTCTAGCCCCCCACCAGATTTTGCCACATGTACAATCTAGCAGACTCCATGGTTGAACTTAAGCATAATGCACAAACCTCGAAACAACAGTGGTTCTCTTTTGTTCTAGAATCTTCCGTATCATAACTGCCCAAACTTTTTTCTAGTTGAATTGCCATTTTTTTTACTTTATGCTTTACAACGCACAATTCCATGAATCATAAAATAGATTAAGGGCTTCTTTGATTCAAAGGATTCTCAAAGGAATTTTGGAGGATTCTAATCATTAGGAATTTTTCCTATCTTGGTTGTTTGATTCGTAGGATTGTAAACCATAGGAATTTTTCCATATGATTCATTTGCACTAGATTTCATAGGAAACATCCCATCCACTCAAACCTCTTTGAAAGAATTCTGCGTTTTTCTATGCACAATCAAACACTCGTACAATCCTATAGGATTCAAGACGACATTCCACTATAATCCCATGTTTTTCCTATTCCCGCGTTCTTAGCTTTTTTATAAAAACTAATTGATTTTGAATGAGATGAACTATAAGAATTAAATGAAGGGCTACATCAGGCATATATGACTCAGAGCTTACATGCTATAGTGTGGTATTTATTCATAATTTGGTTGCAAAATCTGATGCGTGCAATGCACGTGTACCTTACTAGTACTTCGAGTATGTGCAAAACATGTAAATTAGAATACCAATGGCACGCTACACAGTGTCTCTCTTACAGTTCATGAAGCCATGTGGCACATGTGGAGGCGTTGTCGCAACCTCCTTGCATGGATTGATCACAGTAACATGCTGCTGGTTCCAGAAGAATGTACTTGTCCTCCCTGAGCCATACTGGCGGTACATGCACGAAGCAAAGATGTGCACGCACGCCACGCACGCACTCATTCCCTCGCACGCACACGCGGGTACACGGGCGGACGCAATTTTGTACCAAGATCCACCCCATGTGATAATTTGACGCATGTAAAGTCGTTCACTTCATTGATGGTCAATTAATACAGCGCATGCAAATTGAGTGGACGTGAGGGCGGAATAAAGACATTATTACTTCACTACGCGCATGCGAGTAGTTAAATCGTGGGTTGCTAGTAGTACTTCCATTGGTCTCCTTCGTATTTTGTGCCAATTTTTGACAGTAATATAATATTTACGCATTTGAGCAGTGTAGTACTTGAAATTTATGTTCCGCTAAACTCATCGGGAGCCGTTTCGGGCCTCGAAATCAAAACCATCAATTAATCTTTACCTTGTTCCCATCACATTCGAAAGCCTTCTCACACCTACTAGTACATACCAAACCTGAACGTGTTCCCACTATGCAGGTATTAGTACTAGTGCTAGTACTTAGGTTATAAAAAGGGGAACTACCTAACCGAAAATTACTCTACCTTTCCTCCTCATAAGTGCTTCTTCTTCATCCGTCGTTGCCATGGCCGGTGAGCAGAGCTCTAGGTCGAGAACTACTCGTAACAAGGGAGCGGCAACCAAGGCTGCGGAAAAAAAAGAGGGCTCGCCGCCATGCAGAGACCTCGAAAGATCTCTCACGGGCAGGCGATGGCTCCCAGGAGCGCCCTAGCCACGGAGGCGAACATGCCGAGCCGGCAGAGCTGGAGTCGTTATCCCTCAATGGCATGCCCGATCAGCTCAATAAGCACCTCAATAAGCAGAAGGAGTTCATCCAAGGCTTGATGGAGTTGCTGAAGGAGAGCCTCGACGACATGCCCGCTGAGTTCAATCAACAAGGGGAGTTGACCACCGGCTTGGTAATGCTGCTGAAGAAGAGCATTGCCTCGGAGAAGAAGGCGACCGGCGAAATCCTGCGACTTTAGGAGAACAAGGCGAAGCTTTGCCATGAGATCGACCTGTTGAAGGAGAAGAACGCTGGCTGGAAGAAGCTACATGAGAATAGTAGTTCCTCGATGAAGATGCTGCAGGCCCTCGTCATGGAACAGAAGGAGGAGTTGGCGAAGCTCCGCATCGAGCACCCAGCTGTTGTCAAGGTACGTAATGCGGCCGTGGAACAGATGATGAAGGCTCGCGTCGAGAAATCCCGCATCATGGACAGAATGAAGAAGATGGCGGAGGAGACGCGCAAGGAGATGGAGGTCATGGAGGAGATGAAGAAGCAGTTACGACTCCGCGGCGAATTAGATCATTTGGGGTGATAATCTTCCTTCTTCTTTTGCTCCTGTGTTTCATCTTTTGCTTCGGGTGTTTCGCGGCACATGTCACGTTCTCTGCAAGGCATGAATAGAACAATGGTTTTTTAGGGAATGAATAGAACAATGCTAACAATGAGATGACTAGCAAATTAGATCATTTTTATTGCCATATGGCACTGGGCTGCCGTGTTTCGTGCTCCTCCATCGCAGTACTGCTCTAGTGGAAAACTTGAGTATACCGCACGGCTCTTTGCTCCTCCTCGATCAGGTCGTCGACGCATTTATACGAGTAGTCAAATCACAAGGCCCCGCCTTCCAGCAGTAATGAGCCATCAAATCACAAAGGCCCTCGCCTCTCGTGAAACCGACCAAGCTAGACTGCCCCGCCCTCTAGCCTTTTAAAAAATGTATACTTTTGTACAGCAGTAGTATCGATGGATTGCTCCATGGAGCAAAACTTGAAATTAAAAAAAAGGTGGTACATATAGAGAGAGCTCGTCGCCAAATTATGCATATAGTACTATTAAAAAGGCTAGTCAAAATAATGGTGTCCAGCACAACCCACCCCTCAAATAAAACTAAGAGGGTGCTTGGATACGTTTTAGTCCCATGACTAAAAGTAGTGGGACTAAAACATGCTAGCCTCACCCATGCTTGGATCCAAATACTAAAAAGGCTAAAATCAAGTTAATGAGCATTTATTATCCTCCAAACCCTCCAATCCAGAACTCGCATGTGTTAAAGGAGAGGAGTTAAATGAGTAGAGAGAGGACTAATCCACATTTTAGTAGGGGTACCCCTGACTAAAAAAATTAGTCTCAAGACTAGTTTTAGCCCCTCTTTAGTCAGGGGTGCTTGGAACTTTAGCCTCTTAAAGAGACTATTTTTAGTTAGACTAAAATAAGTCCCTTGGATCCAAGCACCCTCTAAGCATCCTGGAATTCTTTGACAAAACTAAGCACCCTGAAATTCTTTGACAACTAAACTGCTGGCTATATGATATTGGCCATATATATTGTACGTATATAATGTGAAGAAACGAGTGGTAGTACTATACCAACTAAAAGATGAAATGTAAGAAATACTAGTATGTACGTACTGAAGAGTTAAAGTAATGAGAAGAAACATAACATAGTTCTGCTGGGGGCTCAGCACAACACACCTGAAATTAAACTTTGCAACTATTCCGGTAGACACTGCATTAGAACCACCATGAGCAACGAACTGCCACCTTACTCGGAGTCCTCGTCCACGTCCTCGACTTCGTTCTTGTCCCTCTTCTTCTTGGCTGGTACTTCTTTGCTTGAACCGCACACTTGGTTGTTGCTCTTCATCCAACCCTTGTAGATATTGAAGCAAAGGTAGCCATCCATTGCAGCATAGTGGATGTGGTCTATATCTAGTACATTCCGCTGCCATGCATGACGATGAAACGTGTATGGAGGTTTCTCCAGTTTACCGTACAAAGGATGAACCATGGCTCCAGCCAGGGTCAGCATTGAAGGCTGACGAGAGGACACCAGCTGATTCTTCTGGAGGTCGAAGGGGTTGCCTACAACGAGACCTATCCGACGCAAGACATCCCTGTCGTTCTTAAAGTCTACAGTAACGAATTTCACTGTTTTGTCCTTAAGGAAGTTCTTAAAATCCTAGCACTCAATGTCGGCATGGAATATGTGGTAGACCAAGCAAACGTTATGTACGCAAACCTGGATCACTGCAGGCTTCTTCCTCTCTTCATTCTTTAGATCCTTCTCTGGTCCCAGGACTGTGGTGTACTCAACATCTAGCCCAGCGACCCACTCATCATCTGAGTTTTCGAACATGCGTCTGAAGCGAGAAAGGTATCCTTTCACCGTCGCGGAAGAACGGGTGTAGATGACGTCGAACTCATCGCCGGTGATGGTTCTAACCTTGTACTCACTGCCGATCGTGGAGATTTGGGACGCCATGTATTTGGGAGGAGGGTTAGGATTAGTGGAACTGCCATAATGTGAATGGATGGGATGACTAGGAGCGAACCGTCGTAGTATTGAAGGACGTGCGGGGACGAGTAGGAGCGAACTGCCAGTGTGCGAATGACAGGGTAGTGGCTTTCCATCCTCCCATGATACGGGCTTCCGAGAGCCCTTGGATCTGAGATCGAACAGTTGCATGGCGTGATTCTAGACCTATGGGTGAATATCCTATCCTAGAGGGTTATTCTGCAAATTTTCAGCAACTTAGCATGCGACCGTTTGATCTCAGATCCAAGGGCTGCCAGCAGCCCGTATCATGGTCGCGCCTACCACGACCGTCGCGTCGCTCGCGCGGTCGCGCCCTTGGAGATTTAACACGGTGCGTTAGGCTATCTGATGTTGGCATGTCATACATAGTCGTCACTTAGTCACTCATACTACAACAAGGTTGGCTATAAGGTTGGCTATAAGTGTATTTTTTTTACTCCTCTCCATCTCTTTCTTCGTACTCCCTCCGTCCCATAATATAAGAATGTTTTTGACACTAGTGTAGTGCCAAAAACGTTCTTATATTATGGGACACAGGGAGTACTAGTATTTATTGCATTTGCCAAGGAGTGACCTCTTCCAATGAAATGGTGTTGCTAAGTTTGCTTCATTTAATTAGCTATAGACTCAAAATTGTCTTTTCACCTAGGTACACGTGCTTAGCACCGTTTCTTCCTTGGGTCACCAAACTAGTCTCTCTCTTCTTGATTAACTTGCCACATCAGACTTTATGCCTATGTGGCAAGCTTAAGCACCTGTAGGAGCAAGTAAAAGTAAGTACAATAGTGCGCTTTACATGGCATTTTTGCATATGTGGAGGAAAGAGAGGCAAGGAAAAAGTAGAGAAGTGGGCTCTCATGCAAGAGCCAGCCTCTACTACATGGTGGAGCATTGGGAGAGGCACCTGTATGGAGGTGGTCAGGAATCGGGAGACTCACGCCGGTCGTAGCGTCGCAGTTAAAATGATAATGGAAAGTCAAATCACAGGGACCCACCTGTCCAGCGGTAACTCGCTGTCAAATCACACAGCCCTACGATTGCAGCATCCTACTCCCTCATCTTCTCGCGTCTTTGTCGAACCGACTAGGCGGAACTTCCCCGCCGCCTACCGCGCAGGAAAAGCCCCGCCCTCGACTTTTAAATAGTATACAGTATACTAATTTTGTATCCATGGATTGCGCCCGCGCCATGGAGCAAAGCGTCTAGAAAACGGAGGAGAGACGGTGGTCTTGCAATAGAGAAGAGGGAGAGGCGAGACGGTGGTTTTGGAATGGAGATGATGGAGAGGAGAGGAGGTGGTTTTGCAATGGAGAAGATCAGAAGAGGGAGAGGCGAGACAGTGGTTTTGGAATGGAGATGATGGAGAGGAGAGGATCTGGTTTTGCAATGGAGAAGAGGGAGAGGAGCGTGCGGCAGCGATTTAGGATTGGACGAGAGGGCCGGCATGCTGTGACTGGATCAAAATCAAAATCAATTTACCCTTCAATTAAGAAAGCGACCCCACATTAACTAGTCTCCCTTTTATTCTGGGTCATAATTGACCATGATTTTTGCACATAAAATATATGTTATATGTTGCAAAAATAATATAATTTGAAAGTACATTCAGATACAAACCAAACGATACAATTTTTGGTGACATGCATTCACATTTTTCTTGTCAAATACAGTACGTGGTCAAACTTTGACCCAAAATACGCAAAACAACAAAAAATACTTCCAAGACCAGCGTCGCTCTTCCGCTCTTCTCCTCTTAAACCACCGCCGCTCCTCTCCTGTTCCAATCTAAATGCAGCGCCACTCCTCTCCTCTTCCATTTCAAAACCACCGCCCCTCCTCTCCTGTTCCAGTCCAAAACCAGCATTGCTACTCTCCCGTTCTAATCCAAAACCAGCACTGCTCCTCTCCTCTTCCATTCAAAAACCACCGCCGGTGAGTGAAGGTGATGTGGAGAAGTAGATCGATGGAGGAGTACAACCGATACGTGAGGATCATAGACGGCGACCCTGTGAAGCTAGCTAGCATGTTGGAGATACAGTCTTGGTTTGACAACAAGGACCAACTAGCGGCGACGGCGACATCCATGGCCAAATATCTGCAACAGAGCAAAAAGGCGGCGATACTCCCGGAGGGAGTCACGCCGGAGTACGTAGAGCTGCTCCTTTGGGCCATGGAGCAAACAGATTCACCGAATCCGATCGTGAGGGAGTGGTGGTGGGAGTATCAATCCCAGATGGAGCATCCACCAGAGATTGAAGGATCGAGCATCCTGTCGGTGTACAAAAAGAGGGGTACACTTTTTGTACCCCTATAACTGTGCACGGGCAGTCTGAGCCACGGGCACCACCACACTGAGCAAGGCAAGGGAGGTGAGCCAAGGTAAGGCCGAAGCTCAGGAGAAGCAGAACGACGCCAAGACCAAGACCACAAAGAGCAAAGGGGATGAAGCGGACCCCCCCGGCAAGATCCTTGCCGGGAGGTGGTTTTAGCAAACCCGGCATGACCCTTGACGTGGCAGCTCGTCCCACACCTACGGAGTGAGTCACCCTTGAGTCCACTGCCCCCATGGGGCAAGGATTCGGGAGACATCCCCGTGGTGGCATGCAGATCTTTGTAAAGACATTCAAGATCAGATACACCCTTTTAGAAGATGATGATCCTTGGCGGGATCCCAGCCAAGGAGGACCACAAGGCCCCGGCAAGAGCCTTGCCGGGGATGACAGTAGGCGCCACGGCATGACCCTTGCCGGGGCCCCGGCAAGGCCCTTGCCAAGAACACCCATAGGGCCACCATCAGGCCCATGCCAGTCAAACCTCCACCACCGTTCGCATGCAGCTGCCGACCCAACCAGCTAGGCAGGCACCTGTGTGGAGGCATGCGGATCTTCGTGGAGACCCACCACTGCGCCACCTCAGCTGCCTGCCTGCCTACATGGCACCACGGGCGCCGCTGGCTAGGGCGCGTGTCGACACGAGACGGAGCGGCGACGGACGAGACATGGCTCTCCCCCGTCCCCGATAAAGTGAGGACACCTGGGCAAGACGCATTAAATGCGCCTTGTCATGTAATGCGGGGGATAACCTCACATCACTGTACCCTTTCCACCTCCTGTGTGCCACTGTGGCAACCCCTTTCCTGTAAAAGGAGGCCCGAGGCGACCAGGAGGAGGATTCGGCTTTTTTGGAGCTCCTCACGCCCCATAGCTAGCTCAAGAACACAGATATACCATCCACCAAAGCAGGAGTAGGGTTTTACGCATCCTCGCGGCCCGAACCTGGATAAACGAACCCTATGCTATCTGTTTGATCCGCTCTTCTCACGACCCCGCGCCCCGCAACCATAGTAGGGATTCTTGTGATCCCATAGGTGTCGTTCCCACCAACATCTTTGGCGAGCCAGGTAGGGGGCGCAGTTGTGAGAATCGGCTCTAGCAGTTAGCCCGGCACTCCTTCATCTTCATGACCCTTGAAGAAGAAAGGAGCCAGAAGATCGACACTCGAGCGATCGCAAACAGAAGCTAAGTTGCACTGAACCCTTATTTGTGCTACCCTTCTTATTTGAGGTTATTCCCCCCCAGAGATATTTGCTTTGTATGAGAAACCTGCACGCCAGGGGGCTCTACCACGATCGGCAACGCCCTTGCCCTGTTTCGAGTCCGCTCAATAGCTCAAGCGGCTGCGTCGAGAATGGCAGAGTAGCCTTCCGCGATCAGCAACGCCCCCGATTCTGACTCGAGTCAAGCTCGACAGTTCGAGAGGCCGCGTTCAGAACGGAAAGGTGGCTCGTCCGGCAGCACGCGTACCCGGCTGGCCATGGGGATCCGTCCCCAAAACACCGCTAGGGGCTTCCGCGCCGGCAAGCCTTCCCGATCGACGTAGGGCACGCATACAAAGAGGAATTGAACGGGGAAATAACATGCATGAAAATTAAGAGTACTTCAAAGTTATATTACATCACATCATAGCTGCGGTTCTAACTAAAGATAAAATTTGTCTTGGTCGGGAACCCGCAGCGCGAAGAAGAATGGGATGCCTAATCCCGGCGCTGGCCTTCCACCCTCTTGATTTCGTCGATGCAGTCGGTGATGGGCTTGATGCGCTCCTTGAGCACCATGAGGTCAGCACCATCCGGCAAGCTCTTCATCGCGGCCGCGAAGTCAAGATCAGGATTCCAATACGCCATCTTGGTGAGGACCTTTGTCACGACCCTCCGGCAAAGTCGTCGGGCCTCCTCGGCCAGCGTGGCCGTCCTGTTGGAGTGAAGATAGGCCAAGGCTCCAAGGACGCCCTCAAAGAACTGGGTCAGCTTGGCGTTGACGGTCCTGCTGCGCTCGGGGGCATACCTCACGTTTGGCAACCCCATGGTGGCCAATTGCGAGGTAACCCTGCTGGCGACGACCTCCAGATGGCTGATACACCTGTTCTCACCCGCCACATATTTCTGGTGGGAGGCGGCCTCATTCGCCCGCAGCTGCTTCTCCTCCTCGAGGCTCCTGGTCAAGGTCTCCTCCCGAGCCCTGCTCTCTGACAACATCTTCTCAAGATCCTCCAGCTTTAGCTTGAGGTCTCTGATGGAGTTATGCGCGTCGGAGAGCTCCCCAGTCCTGCTGATGACTGCTCCTTGCGCCTCCACCAAGGCGTGGTTGAGCGTGCTCTTCTCGCCGGACAGCTTGAGGGCCTGCTCCTTCAGCTCGTCCCGCTCTGCTTCCAGCTCCTTCACCTTGCCGGCATGGGCCAGAGCTTGGACATTGAGTGCCCCTTTGTGCCTCTGCTCTAGCTCGCGAGTCCGCTGCGCGACAAGGGCCTCGAGCTCCTCATCCTTGCCGCGAAGTGTTGCGGCAAGCTTCTCTTCACGCGTAGAGAGGTCCTCTTCCTGGGAATCCAAGGTGGCTTGATGCTGGTTACGGGCAGCCTCGGCCACGGCAGCCAAGTTCGCCGCCTTTTCCTGGGCCTTCTCGATGTCGGCCATATTCATGGTGAGCTCCACATCGCGCTCGGCCAATTTCTCCTGAAAGGCCCTCTGCTCCTCATGAGTCTGGTGGAACCAGGTCTGCGTCTCGGCAACGCGCGCCTTGAAGTCCACCTCCGCGTTGTCCACCATTGCCATCCTGGACTTGACCTTGTCCAGGCGAGCACGGTAGAGCACTTGGAGCTTCCGGAAATTAGCCCCCATGGCACGGAAAAGCTGCTCTTCTAGAGAACCATCGCCACCAACGCCCGGCTCATCAACCACCTCGAGCCCGGTGGCGGCAAGCACCTCGCCGTCAAAAACTTCCCCTTCGGCGGGCGCCCGGCTTGACGCCCCTGGGAGGTGGACGAAGAGATCGTCGCCCACCTTCAGATATTTGCCGGGGCCCGAGGTTGAGGAGGAGGGAGGCTGGTCACCCACCACCTCTTCCTCGGCGGAGGCCTTGCCGGCCTCACCGGCAGGTCCGCCGCTGGCGCCCTCGGCAGAAGCCTCGCCGGTCGCCTTGGCGGCCCCCGCAGCGGCTGCCCCGGCGGCACCCTTGGCGGCTTCGTCGGCGGCGGCCTCGTCAGCGTCTTTGGCGGCCTCCTCGGCGGCACCTGCTCGCCTCCGTCGCGGCCTCCTCAGCAATATCCCCAACAACAGTGTCCACGCCTTCCATGTCTGTTGAAGGAGGGCCTGGGCAGCAACGGGAGCAATGAAGCCAAGAAAAGAATAAGGGAAAAATAGAGACGAAGGACAGGCGACTCACCAGTGCCAGGCTGTGAAGCAGAAGTCCCCTCTCCGCCAGCATTTGGCGTCGTGGCGGAGCCACCAGCGCCCAAGTTCCCCTCTTCCTCCATGGGTGTGGGCTCCGTGCCTGATGCCCTTGCCGGGGACGCCCCCCGCGGCAGCATAGTCGATGGGGGTGGTGTGTTAGGAGTAGCCCTCTATGGCTCCTCCTGCTGCCGCTCCCCTCCTACAAACCTGGCAAGGTCAGCATCATAGCATCGAGCTCCTACCACATGTCGAGTAAGAAGAGGATGACGAACTTACGCTGGGGGCTGCGCCGGGGGCTGCTGTCCGGGCTGCTCAGCACCACCAGTGGTGTCTTTGAAGCCCCAGCCGGGGGCTGGCTGCTCACCGAGGTCCTCGCCCTCTTCACCCTCTGGGCCAACGTCTCTGTCTTCCTACGGAAGCAAAAATGGATCAAGACAAGCGACCCAATTCGAGGAAATGGAAATGACAGTAAGGAACGAAGAACTTACTCGTCATCCGTCTCCTCCTCTTCCACCAGTTTCCTTTTCCTCTCCGGGCTGAGAGGCCTGAGATCAAAAGGGAGCTCCACATCATCATCCGAGTCGACGCCTGCTGGAGGAGGCGAAGGAGGCGGCGGGGTTTGTGCGCGCCCGGATGAGGAAGGGGCTGTCGCCTTCTTCTTCTCAGTGGCCTTCATCAGCCTCTTCGCTGCCGTGGCCCTTGTGTGGCGCCCGGACCCCTCCAGGGTCAACTGAGGCTGCGTAGCCCTGCCGGGCCGGACCGGCTCGCCGGAGCCAGATCGTCGCAGGACTCGCCCTCTTCCCCTGGCTGGCGTCGAGCCCGCCGCCACGCCCTCCTCCAACGACTCGTCGGCCGCGTCCTCGACAAGCGGAGCTCCGGTGTCGGCGCTGCTGGCCTCCTCGGTGGCCGCCGCCCACAGGGTGAACTGCTCCTCCTCCGCGGTCGTTGCGGCCTTGTCCTCCACGCCCCCGGCGCTGCCGGCCTCCATGGCAAGCTGTGCCTCCCTCGCCCTGGTGGCGATCTAGTCCAGCTCTGCCTGGGTGGTGTCCATGACAAGCCACCGCTCGGCGTCAGCATTGACGTACACCTCAATCAAGGTGTTGAAGAATTGCTGCACATCTGCGTTCGACGGCTCCCTCCAGCTCGGGACAAGGCCGTGCACATTGCAGTCCGGCATCATGGCGATGATCTCGGACCGGCGTGAATTATTGCACAACGGGACCATCCCCGCTGGCAACTTGAAGAACGGCCCCTTGACGGCCTTGCCGACATTTACGGCGACCCTTGCGGCCTTGCCGGTCCGCTCGACTTCACCGTCGCGACCCACATCTAGCTGAAAGAGCCGCTGGCAGAAGTGGGCATGTGCCATCACCATGAAGTTGTGGTCGAGGCCAGGGCGGAGCCGCATAATGTCAGCCGGATTCGTGAAAAGCCAGGTTGGCCTCCCCTTATTGTGCAACGGGGCGATCCGGCGGCGAATAAAGTCCGCCCCGATCATCTCGAGGGTGAGCCCAGCCCGGGTCAGCCGAAGAATCCTGGTGGTGGTGACGGTAAGCCTCCCGTCGGTGGCATCGACATCACCCCAATCTCTGCCGCGGACCGGCGGCACACGGCGGACCTTGCAAAATTCCGGCGGGTCTTCGTCTTCAATCCAGCACCACCGGTCACGCCATTCTTCCCACCTCTCCTTCACGGCACCATCTGGGTACGCATCCTTGGATCTTGGGATCCAGGTGACGCAACCAGAGACAGCACCTCCCATTTGGATTCGAGGATAGAAATAATGGCGGAAGAGCGCCGTGTTGGGCTGCACCCCGGCAAAGCCCTCGCAAAGATGCGCAAAGAAAGACATACACACCACCGCTCGCAAAGATGCGCAAAGAAAGACATACACGCCACCGCATTCGGAGTAAAATCCAAGAGGCGAAAACTGAAGGTGTGCATGATGTCGCAGAAGAAATCGGAGAAAGGGGGCATAACCCGCAAGAAAAGTAATAAACGAAGAAGGGGTACCGATTTGGGGCAGGATCAGCGCAAGCGGCAGGAATGACGCGCGTCGCCGGGTGTCCCGAATCCTCTCCCCCCGTCTTCACTCCCCATAGGGGCTTGAAGGAGGCCCGGAGCTCATGAACATCAACCGTCGAGGGGAAGAAGAAGGAGGACTTCGTCTTGTCCCCCAACAGCGCGCTCTCCGGCGGCTCCACGGTCCCAGAGCCCTTAGCCACCCCCTTGCCCTTGGCGAATTTGGGCGCCATGGCGGCCGAGAAGTCTAGAGGGTTGAGGAAAGGGGGTGGCAAAGCAGCGGCGGCAGGCGATAGTGAAAGCTTAGGAAGGCAGGAAGAGAGGGAACGACGGCTCTGAGATTGGAAAAGGCATGAGGGAAGAGGAGAAAGTGAGCAGCGCGCCCACGGTTATTCCTTCTTATGGGGGGGAAACGCGGGTCGCCTCCTTTCACATTAACTGTGATGTGACGCATGCCTGCGGGAAGCAACCCCACGCATGCCGCCCACGTCACACACGCCTCCCCATGCCACGCCACGCGCGGGAAGCATGGGAAGCGCAGCGCGCGAAGAGACTTACCCCGGTAAAAACCGCCCTGCCTGCCCGCGCACCATTTTTGGGCCTAGCCCAAAGACGCGATTGCGCTTACGTGTGGCCCAGGCCCGGGGGCTCTTGTCGGTGTACAAAAAGAGGGGTACACTTTTTGTACCCCTATAACTGTGCACGAGCAGTCTGAGCCACGGGCACCACCACACTGAGCAAGGGAAGGGAGGTGAGCCAAGGTAAGGCCGAAGCTCAGGAGAAGCAGAACGACGCCAAGACCAAGACCACAAAGAGCAAAGGGGACGAAGCGGGACCCCCCCAGCAAGATCCTTGCCGGGAGGCAGTTTTAGCAAACCCGACAAGACCCTTGTCGTGGCAGCTCGCCCCACACCTACGGAGTGAGTCACCCTTGAGTCCACTGCCCCCATGGGGCAAGGATTCAGGAGACATCCCCGTGGTGGCATGCAGATCTTTGTGAAGACATTCAAGATCAGATACACCCTTTTAGAAGATGATGATCCTTGGCGGGATCCCAGCCAAGGAGGACCACAAGGCCCTCGGCAAGAGCCTTGTCGGGGATGACAGCAGGCGCCACGGCAAGACCCTTGCCGGGGCCCCGGCAAGGCCCTTGCAAAGAACACCCGTAGGGCCACCATCAGGCCCACGCCAGTCAAACCTCCACCGCCGTTCGCATGTAGCTGCCGACCCAACCAGCTGGGCAGGCACCTACGTGGCGGCATGCGGATCTTCGTGGAGACCCACCACTGCGCCACCTCAGCTGCCTTCCTGCCTACATGGCACCGCGGGCGCCGCTGGCCAGGGCGCGTGTCAACACGAGAGGGAGCGGCGACGGACGAGACAAGGCTCTCCCCCGTCCCCGATAAAGCGAGGACACCTGGGCAAGACGCATTAAATGCGCCTTGTCATGTAATGTGAGGGATAACCTCACATCACTGTACCCTTTCCACCTCATGTGTACCACTGTGGCAACCCCTTTCCTATAAAAGGAGGCCCGAGGCGACCAAGAGGAGGATTTGACTTTTTGGAGCTCCTCACGCCCCATAGCTAGCTCAAGAACACAGATATACAATCCACCAAAGCGGGAGTAGGGTTTTACGCATCCTCGCGGCCCGAACCTGGATAAACGAACCATGTGCTATCTGTTTGATCTGCTCTTCTCACGACCCCGCGCCCCGCAACCGTAGTAGGGATTCTTGTGATACCATAGGTGTCGTTCCCACCGACACATCTACAGGGTGCCCTTTGTGAGGGTGTCCTGCGAGAGCGAGCCGGTGGAGTCTTCGTCGACCGAACCCAACTGCAAGAGGAGAAAAGCAGTTGGCCCGACGACGCTTCCCCACCATCATCTCCCTCGCCGTTCACATCGTCTCACGGGGCAGCTATCTGCCGCCGAGGAATAGGAGGGGGCTGCCCCCCCATCCAAATAGTCGGGCAGGTTGTGAATTGTCATGAGGAGCTTAGGGTTGTCAGTATTTGGAGGTTGTGAATTGTGTTTTGTGTTGTGTATTTTGAGAGTACTTTCAGATATGAATGTCTTTTGAATTTTAGATTTGCAGTATTGAGCATATGAAGTATTTTATGAATTCTAGATATCTATTTTTAGCACTTAAAAAAATATAGTTTCATAGGAGTATAAAAGTGCAGACAATGTGATTCTCAGAGAAGAAACTGCAAGTTTCAGTTTCAGATAAGAAACTGCAAGTTCAGTTTCAAATAAGAAACTGCAACTTTCAGAGGCAGAGCATTTATATTAACGCCTTTTCAAACAGGGTTAACATCATGTTGGAAGTTTTATTCATGGTCGAAAATGGAACTACCAGCCAGTTAACATCATGCTGATCAACATGCAAGCATAGCACATCTTCATATGATGCACAGTCAAAATGCCCACACAATGTCGAGTGTGCGAAACACAGAGAACACGAGGGACGAAGTTTTGGCAAGTGTTGGACCTGGTTTTGGGCTGCCCCGTCTAGGCTTTCATTTTTAACATGCGCAGCCCACGACCTCGAATGGGAGGTCCATAGGCCTGTTTGTATTTTCTTAGGGCCGTCATGTATCGACCGGCCTATGGACCTCCCATCCGAGGTTTTATTTTTGGCAGCCCAATTTATATATTTTTTGAAGAAAACGCAGAGGTCTGTTCTATTTTTCTATATAAGAATAGGAACGCCAGGTCCAACTTATGTTTCCCTTCTAACTATATTATATATATTTAAATTATTTTATATGTTGACAGTTTAGTTCACATAATTGGCAAATAGATGACCGCTCTCGCGATCCCCTTCGCCCCCGCCACCACCTCCACCCTTGCCGCCGCCCCCGCCACTACCTCCACCCTCACCGCCGCCATAGATCTCGCCGCCACCCCCCGCCTCATGACTCCGGGCGCGCCTGCCCCCCTCAGCAAGTCCGCTCGCGCACCCCATGGAGTCGCTGGCCATATCCACGGGGGAATGGCTGGAAGACAGGCATATGTACAAGATGCATCTCCCACATGTCTACAAAGCCTTCCCGCGGATGCTCCAGCCGCTCAACTCCGTCACGCCGGCGGTGCTGCGGGAGACTCGAGGGAGGAGATGGAGGGAGCGGCCGATGCGGATCCGCGACGGCGCTCTCTCCTGGACCCAGTGCACGCGCGAATGGAGGGAAGCAGAGGAGGAAGCTGCGAGGGAGGAAGCCGAGGAGGAACCAAATCCATTCTCTCACTCGCGTAGGTATGCTCGGATGTGCAAGGATCATGTGGATTGGGAGCTGCTGAATCTAGCCCTGCAGATCTACTTCGAAGGAGATTTCTCGGAGAAGCACAGGATGCCCCACCCCAGGGAGCCGCCGATTGCGTTCGTTCGATGGGCGAAAGGAGAAGTGAATTCAGGAGATCCACGCCGTGCTGCGAGATGGGAATGCTTGACTGGACTCATGCCCACCAGCATGCCACCGGAGCCGGAGCAGGTGGATCCCCTACCTTACCTCTCCCCCAAACCTGCAGAAGATTGAAATTAGGCTTGCAATCTGCTTTAATTGAGCTGTTTGGTGGTTATTTCTGCTTCCTGAGAGACAATATCTGGCTGGAGGATGAGAAGAAACCAGGAACTCCGATGAATTTTCCCTATCACAATGGGGGGAGCGCCGGTTGGGCAGTGGTACGGACCACCTCTGTCCCAAATGGGAGCACAATCTGGGCAGGCTCCTGTAATTGCCCAAGATCAATCTGCTGGTGGTTCTGACTCTCAGATCAATGGGAAATCTCAAGGCAAGAATCAGCAAAAGAAGAGACAGGAAATCCAGAAAACTGCTCCTGCCCCTGCTTCGGGCCTTATGGCATACTCTGAGGTGATCTGCTACAACTGTGGGGAACCAGGGCATCATTTGGATAAATGTGTCAAGCCCAAGAGTTGTTTTATCTGCAAAATGGTTACCCATAAAGTTAAGAATTGCCCTGTCAGAAGGAAAACCCACAGTTCTGCTAGATATGTTGGAAGTGCTGCTCCAAGATTAGGGTTCTACCACATAGACCCACCTGATGAAAATGCTCAGTATCATGGCTCCCTGAAGAATGTGGGGATTGTTCTGGTAGAAGCTAGTGAAGTGACCAAGCAGGAACTTGCCACTAAGTTTGCAGACATTTACAAAACCAACTGGCCCTGGCCAATCAATGCCCTAGATGAGTGGACATTCTTGGTCAAATTCCCTCCTGAAATAGATGTAGTTCAAGTTGCTGGATACCCCTGTTTTGGTCTCAAAAAAGACAATGTTATAGTCAATGTTGAAGTCTGGAAAGGCAGGATTGAGGCTGAAGAGGACCTCCAGGAAACTTGGATCAAGATCAGGAAATTGAACCCCCAAGTGGTGTGACTGGACTCTGGATCAAATCACTTCCACTCTGGGGGTCTTACTGGATGTGAATTGACAGCATAATTTCAAGTCATTCTATGAAACTGTTAGGGTCAAAATCTTATGTAAAAATCCCTCCAAAATCCCTGCTGAAAGGCTTTTTGGAGTTGGGAACAAAATCTACAGGCTACTCATTGTGGTGGAGTCCTTAACCCCCACTGAAACTGGCACCTCCACCAACCTCTCTGCTGGTACATATGTCTCTGCAGCTGAAACTGGTACCAATCTTACTAAAGATGTTGAATCCAACAGGAGCTCTAGATCTGAATCAGATAAAGGGCCTACTGCCAATTTTGGGGCCCCTAACATCAGAGGACAGTCTTTTGGCCATAATCAGATGCTTGGAGAAACTACACCCACTTCAGTCCTCAAGACACACCTCCCTGATTCTCCATACACTCCTCAACTCAGCATCCAGGAAAAGATCTTGAATTATGTGCTTGATGAAACTGATGGATTCAACCTCCTCAGGGAAATGGAGCTCCTAGAAGATGATGATCTGATGGAATTAGAAGGTTCTGTAGATCTACAAGAGGATCAAGAGGCACTTGTTGAAACAACTGAAGTCCCAGACAATTTGGACTCAAAATACAACTCTGACTTCCCTGCCCTTCGTAAGGAGAAGCACCTTCCCAAATGGGGTCCTGTTCAAGCCACCAGAACCAGTGCCAGGGTAACTGGTGACAAGAGAACCATTATTGAAAAGGCTCAACGGCTCAAAGAGGTTCAGAACCTGGAAGTGCAAAAACCCCAGGGTATGAAACACACTTCCTTCTCCAACTTTAATGATCCTTCCTTCAATACCATTGCTGCTAAGATTGGTGTAGATGTTACTTCTCTTAATGATGGCATTGAATGCTCTTCCTTTATTTACCCTCACCAAAACAGATCCGAAGGCTCTGTTTGTGAGAATTTTTCTCTAGATGGTAGTTCTAGTTTAGACTGCCTTCGATAAAGTTGACCTTGATTTCCTTATGAAACTCCTGGAGCTTAGAGGTTTTGGGGGTAAATGGACTAGTTGGATCCAGCAACTTACTCATGGGGGGTCTGTTGGGGTCAAGTTAAATAACTGTGAAAGTGATTTTTTTTCCTTGCTGGTAAAGGCCTTAGGCAAGGTGACCCCATCTCCCCGCTTTTGTTTAATTTAGTAGTGGACGTTCTTACTAAAATGTTGAGCAAAGCTGCTGATCATAGTCTGATTGCAGGGCTCTGTCCTGAGGTCTGCCCTGGTGGCATCATCTGCCTTCAATATGCAGATGATACCATCCTTTTCTTAGACAATGACTCCACACGTGGTAGCAATCTGAAAACTATTCTAACCTGTTTTGAACAAGTCTCGGGCATGAGAATAAACTACTCTAAAAGTGAACTCATCCCTATCAACATGGATGATCAGGAGTTAGCTGACTTCCTCTCTATTCTAGTCTGTAATAAAGGTAACTTCCCCATTAAGTACCTAGGTATCCCTCTCCACTATGATAAACTGAGGAGAGAGGATATCCAACCCCTTCTGGATAAAATCATTAAAAGGATTGCTGGGTGGAGGGGCAAACTTCTCTCTTACAGAGGTAGATTGATCCTCATACAAGCTTGTTTGGCTAGCATTCCAGTGTATCTCCTCTCCTTCTTCAAGTTCCCTAAATGGGCAGTGAGCCTCATCAATTCTCATATGTCTCATTTTTTGTGGAATGATTTTGAGGGAAATAGGAAGCTACACCTTGCTAATTGGGCCCTAGTCTCTATGAAAAAAGATTTTGGAGGCCTAGGCATACCTAACCTCCAAGAAATTAACATCCGTCTTCTAGGGTCTTGGATTAAAAGATTCTATGAGGAAGACCTGAAACCCTGGAAGCTTCTTATTGCCCATAAATACCTAGGAAATAAACCTAATATTTTTGTCCCTTCCTCCAACCCTAAGACCTCTAGATTCTGGAAAGGATTAAAATTTATTATGCATGCTGTGAAATTTGGCTATAGATGGAACATAGGGGATGGGAGCAGAACCAGGTTCTGGGAAGATACTTGGTTTGGCACATCCCCCTAGCAGTCCAATTTTAGCCTATTTACTCTGTCTGCAATGAGCTTAACAAAAGTGTCAATGAAGTTTGGGATGGTCAATGCCTAAAACTCTCTTTTAGAAGGAACTTTAGTGATAGTCTCATGGAACAATGGTTCCAGTTGGAGGAAATTGCCAAAAGCATTACCTTTACTACCGAGCCGGATACCCTGATTTGGCAGCTGGACAATAAGGGGAAGTATTCCTCCAGCTCCCTCTATCATGTTATCAACTTTAGAGGGGTTCAACCCGGGTTTATCCCTGCTGTCTGGAAATTGAGAGTTCCCCCTAAAATTTATGTATTTCTCTGGCTTCTCTCCAAAAACAAATTGATGACTAGGGATAACCTTAGGAAGAGGCACATCATCAAACCTCTTGATTGTGTTTACTGCTTGGAACAAGAGTCTTGTTCTCACCTATTTTTTGAATGTATAGTCGCTAAACATCTCTGGGCCCACATTGGGGAATATTTCTCTAGTCAGATTGGCTCATCCTTCGATTCTGTCGTCAGATTCTGGATTGCTACCAAAAAGTGCTCAGTTTTAAATATTGTTAGCTCAGCTATCCTTTGGTGCCTCTGGAAATATAGAAATGCTATGATTTTCAGTAACACCTCCTGGATTTTCATTCTGCAGGTCTTGAGGTTGATCAGGAACATGGTGAGGAACTGGGCGATTCTCTCCTCCGGATCGGACAAGGGCAAGTTGATGAGCTTCGTGGAAACACTAACAAGATCCCTCCAGAAACCGTTGGCGATCACTTGTGGTTGAGCAAGGCTCGACCTACTCTGGGGTTGGACCCGTGGGCTCGTCTTAAGATCTCCGATGAAGATGATGGGCACCTGGCACTGAAAAAGAGGGACATCCACCATGCTACGCCTTCCAGCCCGGTGTCTCCGCTTGCTTACTGGTCGCCGCAGGCTGACACGGCCCCTCGGCTAAAGACCATGAAGGCTTCGCTGGACCCTCCTTGTGTCATTTGAGTGCTCTATCCACTCTGCCTTTGGC
The DNA here is from genome assembly GCF_003073215.2 of Triticum urartu. Classification (NCBI taxonomy): domain Eukaryota; kingdom Viridiplantae; phylum Streptophyta; class Magnoliopsida; order Poales; family Poaceae; genus Triticum; species Triticum urartu. Next base: position 203,460,821 of record NC_053023.1, read on the forward strand.
ACCGCTCGGGTGATTTGTGTTATTCAGAGAACTTGTTCATCCAACCCCTAGTTTGTAGCTTTTCTACCTTTGCTTTCGAACTGCTCTTTGAGTTGCTGTATCAGAATATGTTGTGGTTTCGTTCTCAGCAATAGAACCGGGGAGATGCTCCTTGTTTTTCTAAAAAATATTTTATATGTTATTATATATTATTTTTATTGTCATCATATATTTAACAGATACTTACATATGTAAGAAAACAATATCCCACATCTTATTAACTTATAAAAATAATTTCTTAACAAATAAAATCCTGGATTGTTTTGGCACGAAAATCCTAGTGATTGTGTACAAAAGCTTGGTAAGATTTAAGGACGAATGTAATAATATCACTTTATTATTTAAATATATTTATAACAAAATGCTCAGCCCCTTTTTATTTTTTTGATAACATTGCTGGCTCAATTCAACATTATAATTAGAATCAGCCCAGCAAAATCATGTATTTCGAGAAAGTGCAAATGGCCTGTAATTTTTTAGGAAATAAAATAAATGAGCCGCATGGATGCTACATTTTTTTCACCCAGCCCAGCTAATGGCTGTAATTCAAAAAAATCAAATTGACTGTAAATTCTACCGTGCAAAAAAAGACTCTAAATTCTGAAAAAATGGGTTGAATACGTGCCACATTTTTGGAGGCTGAAATGTGGGCCAATAGGTCAAAGCCAACGCAAGTCATTGTCAATTTAGTCAACAAATGATTCTGACATGTTAGCCGTTGGATTTACATCCAACGACCGGCATCCATCTTCAATCTCTTGTCTTCTTCCTCCAGCGCAGCCGGGACCACCTCCCGCCTCCTGCTGCTAGCAGCTCTGCTTAGCAGGCTTCGCTATGAAGCGCTACTCCACTGTTGGCCAGGCCATCCCTCCATCCCTCCACACCTCCTTTTCTTCTCCACCGACTGCCGAACCACACCGCACTAGAACCAGTTAACCCTCGTACATCTCTCCGTCTGCGACTCTACTCCCGCGTCTTCCCATCTCCGGCTCGTTGCTGTCCGGGGCCTCGCCGTCGTCCACCACCTTGGATGCGCTCGGCGTAGCGTGGTCAACATGGTCAACAAACGACACCATCGGAAGTAGACTGTGCGTGGACAGGCTGACAGCTGGGTCCACGGCTGCACACAAGGAAATGCCTCCTTATTACGCGCAAAATAATGATTCCTCCACCTGACATCTGGGACCCACCGGAAGGGCCTCTGTATTTCGCGAAAATAACGTGCCCCCTACTGACATGTCGGACCCACCAGCTATCTTCGCACGCAAGGAAGTGCCTCCTTATTACGCACAAAAAATGAATATTCCCCCTGCCAGCTGGAACCCAGCATAGTGGGAGGCTGACTTGTGGGCCTACCAAGTTGACGGGGACGGAGGGCTTTGTCAACTTAGTCAATATGAACGATTCTAGCTCTTGTTACCGTATGATGTTCATCCAACGGTCGTAGTGCTTCTTCAACCTCTGGTCTTCTTGCTCCAGCCGCCCAAACCAGCGTCGGTCGTGCCGCGTGCTCCTGCTTCCCGTGGCCGGCTGTGATGCCGCGGAGGCCTCACCTCCCCCTACTACTCCCACCGCTGGCCAGGCCATCCCTCTACTCACCCACACCCCCTGTTATTCTGCGCCGACAGCAGCCACACACCGCAGTCGAACCAGTGAACCCTCGTACTCCTCTTCGCGTGGGCATCCACTGCTGCGTCTTCCCCGGCTCCGAGTCGTCCCCTTCCTAGTCCTCACCGTCGTCCACCGTCATGGTGCTCTCGGCGTGGCATGGTCAACGTGGTCAAGGAACGACTTCCATCGAACATGGACTGTACGTGGAGAGGCTGACAGTTGGGTCCACGGCCGCAGCAAGGAAGTGCCTCCTTATTACGTGCAAAATAATGATTCCTCCACCTGACAGCGAGGACCCACCGGACGGGCCACCGTGTTTCACGAAAAAATGTTTCCCCCTGACTGCTGGGACCCACCAGCTACATCTTCGCACGCAAGGAAGTGCATCCGGGCAAAGCAAAAATGATTCGCCCCCCTGACTACTGGGACCCACCAGCTACATCTTCGCACGCAAGGAAGTGCGTCCGGGCAAAAAAACGATTCGCCCCCCTGACTGCTGGGACCCACTAGCTACATCTTCGCACGCAAGGAAGTGCCTGACAGTCAGGACCCACCTGGTCGAAGCGTATGTAGCGTTGTCATTCTGGTCGCGAACGTGTATGTACATATATACTGGTGGATGTAGAGGCATGCACGTGTCGTAGTAGAGGCGCGTACGTGTCGTAGTAGAGGCACGTACGTGTCGTAGTAGAGGCGCGCATGTAGCATGTACACGTACGTACAACGGCCAGGGTGCAAGAAAGAAAATACAGCCACGTATGTGTACATACGGGCGGGGTCTCGAACGCCTACTCGTGCATATGTATGGCCAGGGCTCGTGTACATGGCTGGGTCGGAATGGAGAAACAACATCGTCGTCGTGTTCATGAGGAGGCAACGGAATGCGTCGTGTTCATGGGGAGGCAACATAATGCGTCGTGTTCATCGAGAGGGAACGGAACGCGTGGGAGCCAACCGGCTGGGTCGAAACGGAATGCGTGGTCGTGTTCATCGGGAGGGCTTGGACGGAACAGGCGATGAAAACGAGGTCTGGCATACCGCAAAACGGAGGAAACGGCCTTGTGTTCGACCGGCCACGTTCGAAACGGGATCCTGTTCATCGGGAGGGGTCTGGTGTACCGCAAAACGGAGGAAACGGACCTCCTACGGTCGAAACGGGGGTCCTGTTGATCGGGAGGGGTGTGGCGTACCGCAAAACGGAGGAAACGGACCTCCTACGGTCGAAACGGGGGTCTTGTTGATCGGGAGGGGTGTGGCGTACCGCAAAACGGATGAAACAGACTTGTGTTGGAGCGCTACGGTCGAAACGGGGGTCCTGTTCATCCGGAGGGGTGTGGCGTTCCGCAAAACGGGACTCCACGGGATACTGTTCATCTCCACCGTCGACCTCCTCCAGCCTCCACGGGCTACCATCTACCTCCTCTAGCCTCCACGGGCTCCTGTTCATCCAACCTCCACCGCGCGCTACTCCACCGGCTGCTGTTCAACCACCCCTCCACGGGCACCCCTCCACCGTCTACTGTTCATCCAGCCCTCCACCACACCACGGGGTCCTGTTCATCCAGAGGCAACACCACCGCTCACTGTTCATCCCAGAGGCAGCATCGATCGGCTTCAGTTAGCAGCAGTAGCGAAGGAATCGCTTGATCGGGTTCAGTTAACATCCATCGATCGATCGCTCGAGTTCAGTAACGCGTAGCCTGCAGTGCAATCGCTCGGGTTCACTTAGAAACCAACGCCTCGCTCGGGTTTAATTAGAGCCAACGCTTCGCACACAAGTGCGTACGTGTACGAGAGAAACGCGCATCGCTCGGCCCCCGACCTCCCACCGTAACAGGAAACTCCCCGAAATTTTCCTCCCCCTCGCTTCTACCACGGTTTTTCCGTCATGGACGGCCTAAAGAATGTCATGCGGCTGCGTCTCCGGCCCGCCCAGGACGAAAAGCCCATTTTCTGTCATGATTTTTTGTCATAGAAGTAGGAGCCCACCACATCTATGATGATACCGGGTTTTGTCACAATTATCGTCATAGAAGTGTCATATGTATGACAGAAATTTTTTTCGTTCGGCCCAAAATGTCACGGATGTGTCTTTTTTTTGTAGTGAGTGCTATGTCCATGGCTCACGCTCATGTATTGCGTGAAGATTGAAAAAGTTTGAGAACATCAAAAGTATGAAACAATTACTTGGATTGTCATCAGGGTTGTGCATGATTTAAACATTTTGTGTGATGAAGATAGAGCATAGCCAGACTATATGATTTTGTAGGGATAGCTTTCTTTAGCCATGTTATTTTGAGAAGACATAACTGCTTGGTTAGTATGCTTGAAGTATTATTATTATTATTATTATTATTATTATTATTATTATTATATTAAACTTTTATCTTGAATCTTATGGATCTGAATATTCTTGCCACAATAAAGAGAACTACATGGATAAATATGTTAGGTAGCATTCCACATCAAAAAATCTGTTTTTATCATTTACCTACTCGAGGACGAGCATGAATTAAGCTTGGAGATGCTTGATACGTCTCCAACGTATCTATAATTTTTGATTGTTCCATGCTATTATATTATCTGTTTTGGATGTTTATGGGCTTTATTATACACTTTTATATTATTTTTGGGACTAACTATTAACCGGAGGCCCAGCCCAAATTGTTGTTTTCTTGCCTATTTCAGTGTTTCGAAAAAAAGGAATATCAAACGGAGTCCAAACGGAATGAAACCTTCGGGAAAGTTATTTTTGGAACGGAAGCAATCCAGGAGACTTGGAGTAGACGTCAGGGAAGCTTTGAGGTGGCCACGAGGCAAGAAGGCGTGCCTGCCCCCTGGGCGCGCCCCCACCCTCATGGGCCCCTCGTGGCTCCCCTGACTGACTTCTTTCGCCTATATATATATATATCAATATACCCTAAAAACATCGGGGAGCAGAATAGATCGGGAGTTCTGCCGCCAGAAGCCTCCGTAGCCACCGAAAACCAATCTAGACCCGTTCCGGCACCCTGCCAGAGGGGGGAATCCCTCTCCGGTGGCCATCTTCATCATCCTGACGCTCTCCATGACGAGGAGGGAGTAGTTCACCCTCAGGGCTGAGGGTACGTACTAGTAGCTATGTGTTTGATCTCTCTCTCGTGTTCTTGAGGTGGTCCGATCTTGATGTATCGCAAGCTTTGCTATTATGGTTGGATCTTATAATGTTTCTCCCCCTCTACTCTCTTGTGATGAATTGAGTTTTCCCTTTAAAGTTATCTTATCGGATTGAGTCTTTAAGGATTTGAGAACACTTGATGTATGTCTTGCATGTGCTTATCTGTGGTGACAATGGGATATCACGTGATCCACTTGATGTATGTTTTGGTGATCAACTTGCGAGTTCCGTGACCTCGTGAACTTATGCATAGGGGTTGGCACACGTTTTCGTCTTGACTCTCCAGTAGAAACTTTGGGGCACTCTTTGAAGTTCTTTGTGTTGGTTGAATAGATGAATATGAGATTGTGTGATGCATATCGTATAATCATACCCACAGATACTTGAGGTGACATTGGAGTATCTAGGTGACATTAGGGTTTTGGTTGATTTGTGTCTTAAGGTGTTATTCTAGTACGAACTCTAGGATAGATTGAACGGAAAGAATAGCTTCGCGTTATTTTACTACGAACTCTTGAATAGATCGATCAGAAAGGATAACTTTGAGGTGGTTTCGTACCCTACCATAATATCTTTGTTTGTTCTCTGCTATTAGTGACTTTAGAGTGACTCTTTGTTGCATGTTGAGGAATAGTTATATGATCCAATTATGTTATTATTGTTGAGAGAACTTGCACTAGTGAAAGTATGAACCATAGACCTTGTTTCAATGCATTGCAATACCGTTTACGCTCATTTTTATCATTAGTTACCTTGCTGTTTTTATATTTTCAGATTATAAAAACCTATACCTACCATCCATATTGCACTTGTATCACCATCTCTTTGCCGAACTAGTGCACCTATACAATTTGCCATTGTATTGGGTGTGTTGGGGAAACCAGAGACTCTTTGTTATTTGGTTGCAGGGTTGTTTGAGAGAGACCATCTTCAACCTATGCCTCCCACGGATTGATAAACCTTAGGTCATCCACTTGAGGGAAATTTGCTATTGTCCTACAAACCTCTGCACTTGGAGGCCCAACAACGTCTACAAGAAGAAGGTTGCGTAGTAGACATCAATGCATTGCAGCACCATTGCGAACTGCTGGCGGCGAGCTGCGTTGTAGCGCGCCTTCGACCTCCTCCCCCTTGGGTGCTGCATTGCAGCACCAGTGCGAGCTACCGACAGTGGGTTGCGTTGCAGCACCGACATGGTGCAGCCCCAACTCTGGCCTGCCTCTTCCTGCTGCGTTGCAGCACCGACGCGTGCGGTGGCAGCCGTCGTTCCTCTCGAATTGCAGCAGCGATGGCATGGTGGTCGATGTCTCCTCTCCTAACACTGATGGTTATCCATCACAGCAGCAATGGCAGCAGAGGAAAAAAATCAAGGCCATGGCGAGCAACCGTACGAGAGAAAGCCACGGAGAAGAAAGGGGATTGCGTTGTGAAAGGATAGGGATGGGTGGTTCGCGTGCGATAGGAAAACGATCGTAATCAACCGACTGATTTTCAACTCGTGTAAACTGCTCCCTACACGCGCCACACATCCTTTCACTCTTTCCTTACCACATGCAAACCACCCATCACTCTTTCCTTATCCATGCAGCAGGAAGAGGGAGGCCGGAGTTAGGGCTGCACCCTGCCAGTGGTGCAACGCGGCTCACTGCCGGCAGCTCGCGGTGGTGCTACAACACATCACCCAAGGGAGAGGAGGTCGAAGGCGCGCTGCAACGCAGCTCGCCATCAGCAGTTCGCAACAGTGCTGCATCGCATCACACAAGGAAGAGGAGGCCGGAGGCGTCGGTGCTACAACCCAGCTCGCCGTCGGTGCTGCAAGTGCTGTGACCATGCATCTCGCCGACGACAGAGCTGCCGGTGGTGGAGCTGCAATGTAATGCATGGGGTGTTGCGAGCCTGCGACCAACGGATCTCGCTGGCGGTGAAGCTTCACTTCAATGCCCAAGTTTTTTTCTGCGTGGTGGAGTGGCAACTGCGAGTTAGACGGCGATACATACGACGACGACGGACACGTTGCGTTTGCTGCTGCAAGTGTCCAGAGGTCAGAGGAGAACGAGGCAGAGGCCAGATCGATGCGTTGAGAGCAGATCGAAGCGGCACTGCGTTGACCCATCCAACAGGAACGAGGGACGGATCCGACAGTTCGCTACCCGATTGATTTCCTGGAGAAATCAGTCGGCTGGTTTGTAGCACTCGCCTTTGATAAATCGCAATTACCTAATCATGCGCGCGCTTGTTGGCTAAAACGAGCGGACGCCCTCACAGTCACAGGCATGCATGGAAAAAGATTTGTCTGATAGCGCATGCATGGTGTAGCATTAAATGCGTTTGTACTAGTCACTTTGACTTAGAGAAAACAGATTTACATGCATTTATTTTGGGTTTCTGAATGTTTAAAAAGTCATATATTTCAAACCGTGCATCCGAATTTAGATCCGTTTTCACCATTGGAATCTCCGTGATGAGATCTTTTAAAAGAGATCCCGCATGAGTATGTTTCGACGATTTTTTATACCGACTTTATTGCTATATGGTGTAACTCTGTTACTACACGGTGCATCTTTAGTATTGCATGGTGCAATTTCTTATAAAACCAATTTTTAGAGTTGCATGATCCATTTTCCTATGTGGTTGCAACCTAGCAACCATGGCAACCAACTTTTTGAGTCATGCAACTAGTTTATTGTCCCATCCAACTACCTAGTAGTCGATGTGCAACTCTCCTTCCTACTCATGGATGTGTACTATTTCACTATCTGCACATCCTGCCCCACCCTAGCCTACCAACGATATGTGCAAGTTAGTCTGTTGTTGCAGCCAACTACCTAGTAGTCAATGTGCAACCTTTTTCCCTTCCTACTTGTGAATGTGTAGTTTTAGTTGGCAGTGGAACAGACTAAGTTGCACATAGTCTGCAAGACAGTTGGCCGGGACAATAGGCGAAGTTGCACATCTCACTAGCAGGGATTTGTTGGATGGTAAAAAACTACACATCCATAAGAGAAAAGAAAAGTTGCCTATATGCAGGCCATAAAGTTGGACATCTCACTAACAAGGGGTGATTGGGACTAGGTGCTTGCAGTGAAAACTACACTTCCGTGAGGTACGAGAGAAAATTGCAAGACGACTGTTAGGCAGTTGGTCGTGGTAGCATCCAAAGTTGCACATCCAGTACTAGGTTGTTGGCCAAGGCAACAATAGTGAAAACTACACATTTACAGGTAGGGGAAAAGTTGCACATCAACTACTAGCTAGTTGGACGGGGCAGTAGACGAAGTTGCACATCTCAATGGTAGAGGATATTTTAGGGTGGATGTGGCATTAGTGAAAACTGCATGTCCACGGGGCAGAGGGAAAGTTGCACATCGAGTGTCAGTTAGTTGCACATCAACTACTAGGCACTTGCACCTAACAGGGACTAAATTGCACACAAAAAGTTCGTCGAAACATATCCATACAAGATCTAGTTTTGAAGAGCACGTCACGAGGATGCGTACGGTGAAAGCGAATCTTAATTTTGATGTTCGTTTCAAAATTTATGACTTTTTAAAAAAAATGAAAACCAAAACAAATGTGTTCATACCTGTTTGCATCAGTGAAAAATGCACGCTCACAAGTAGGGGGAGTTGCACATCCACCGCTAGGTAGTTGCACATAGACTACTAGACAGTTGCACGAAACGGAAAATAAATTGCACACACAAAAGTTCGTCGAAACATCACATGCGTGATCTAGTTTTGAAGAGCACGTCGTGAAGATTCCAATGGTGAAAACAGATTGCAATTCCGACGCGCAAATTGAAAGTTATGCCTTTTTAAAATTTTGAAACAAAAAATTAAATGCACAAAAGAATAAAGTGCATGCACCGAAAGATATGGCTATGCTGCTATTTAATACAGTTTTGCTAAAGCACATCTAGATGTGCCATAAGTATTGCACATCTAAGTCATATATCATTGATTTTACGTTGAGATTCGTGTGGGTATTTTTTTTCTTTTTTCTTTTCCTCTTTGTGCTTGATTCACTCACTTAGATGTGCAATAACTAGAGCACATCTAGATGTGTTCTAGACACACCCTATTTAATACGTCACGGGAAAATGACTTAGATGAAAAAGATTTTTTTAATTAGAAAAAGGGACAAAAAGTTTCTTCAAATAACCGACCGCTCACTAACCATACTAGACGGCTGGGCGCCGGCTAGACGCGTCCGGATCTAGCCTCACTAATTTGAGGATTTTTTTTTCTTTTTGAAAATCAGGGGCCTCCCCCGGCTCCAAATTTTCATCATCCAGCGAAAACCACATGGATGGCGTCCGCCTCACGAGGGTTCTTCTGCTGATACTCTAGTGTGCTCCTCCCGCAGTGTGCAGCTCCACGTAGCTTTAGTCCACGACGGGGTCTCCAGCCCTTGCTTGCAGCTCGTTACCCCGGTTCCAGCTCCAGAGGATTTTTTTGTTTTTGTTTTTGGGAACTACGAACAAGGCATCTTGTGTATGGGCCTCGCCTTGTGGACTCGTTCAGACAATGGGCCGTGTGGTCTGGCCCAAAATACTGCGCCTCACATGCCGCAAGATCTCACGGAGCCAAACCACACCCGCACCAGAGTCGTCCCCACCACGCACGGGAAAACCTCGCAGGCAACCGGCCTCCTCCTCCACCGCCGCCGCCGCCGCCGCCGTCGAAGCATCAGAAGCAGCAAGAGTAAGATGTCGTTCCGGGCGCGGGAGATTTACAAGAAGGTGGTGCGCCGCGTGGGCGGGGAGGGGAAGCTGCCGGCGGAGGTGATGGACACAGTGAAGAACATACTCCCGAATAGCAAGGTCGTCATGGGCCGGGCCAAGCGCGGCATCTTCGCCGGCCGCCACATCCAGTTCGGCAACAAGGTCTCCGAGGACGGCGGCAACAAGTATGCAAATTCTCACCCGCCTCTTCCCTCGTGCAATCTCTTCTGATCCATGCGCGCATACATTCCGAACCGTAATGCATATGTTCAGTCGTTGGAATGGGAAAAATGATGCGTTTGACGTTTCTTGAGATCATTTCTATTTGAGTGTGTGTGTGTGTGTGGGGGGGGGGGGGGGGGGGGGGGGGGGTGACGTGACGAGTGTTGCCTATCTTGTTTGGGAATTTGAGTTGCGAAATGCTGCTTTTGTTAGTTCATGTTGCCACAAATCACTATGAAGAATGGAGGAAATGCTGCTGAGGGGGTTATGAGACGAAAGGGAGAGGTGTAGTGAGGCCACCGCTTGTATTCCCTAATAATCATAAGGTGTAGATAGTTAAATCCTACTCCCTCTGTAAACTAATATAAGACGTTTTAGATCATTAAGTAGTGATCTATATTAGTTTACAGAGGTAGTACTAATTGTTCAGTAATAAGGAGTAATATTACATTTTTGATAGGACTGTTCTCTTGGATAGCTTGCACACAAGTTACATTTGCATTAGCATTTCATTCACATGGCTGAGAGCTTTGGACCAATTGGTTTGAATTTTTTATGAATTGATCCAGCTATCTATATCTTCATGTCCACACAAGCACAAATGGACAATCGGAAATTTCCCAATTATTGTTTTGATGCCTGTAGTTTCTACAGTTCTACTTGTATATTTCTCAAGGCACAAATTAATCTAATGTTTGGAGTAAATTCAGCCCTGAGTAAACTCACATTCTTCTATGCCTCATTGTCGCTCATGTTGACCGTGTGGCCGGCTGGCCCTTTCTCCTTCTGGTCCGCGATCTCAGAATCGGCCGGATCGAAACTGCCCTCGTTGATAGGAGGAGGCACGTCGTCGCGTTGAATCCCAGCAGCACATAAACAAACGATCTCACTGTGATGCTAATTGCGTGACTTCTGCCTTTGTTTAGGGGTAGGAGACTTGTGCTAGGTTTCCATGTCCATGGCCTTTTTTCTTCTGATGGTGAGCTTCGGCTTGGGTTTTCTTGGGCCTTTCGGCCTGCTATCTGATTTGGAATCTGATATAGATAGGATAGCCGGTGGCCTGGCAAGTACCCTTTATGTTGCATTAGTGTTACAGGGGGCGGGGGGTAGGCGTGAGAGATGCTAGATTAGCTAGATACGTAATCGCTACCAAGGGTGGGAAAATACGTCAGGGGGGTCTCGCCCCCCCTTGGATCTGTCCCTGATCATATATTAGATTGTTCAGCTCTGTAATTGATGTAGTTTCTTAATCAGCACCGACTTGAGAATTGGATGAGCTGAGGATCAAATCAGGTCTTGTTGGGATTCACTCCATTTTGTACCGGCTTTGATAGTCTTGATCAGAACAAGATGCATGCAATTCTTTGATGATTGGAATGTCAAGAGTCTAGAAGATTAGGCAGGCTTTTATGATGTAACAGCACGCATTATGGTAACACTAGAGTTATATAATTGTCTGCCTTTTTTTTCCTCGAAGAGCATCAAGGATAGAGAGTATGCTCAGCCCCAAGCAACAAATATGGTGGATCGTACGGGTTGATAGCCGCCAATCCCTTGGCGCCAGCCAAAGCGCAGGTTCTGGCCTCCTCCAGAATAGTTTGGATAAGAAGAGTAGAGGAGGGGCGCGTGTTTTCGAAATTACAGGCGTTCCTGTGCTTCCGCAGATGCCATTTGACAAGGACGCCTAGCGAGGCCACACCTTTACACAGAGAAGTTGGAGATGCAGCCTAGAGTCCCACCAGTCATAGAAGCTCTCATCACTCACAGGCAAGAGCGAGGGAAACCTGCAGGCGGCGTATGCCCCATGCCGAACACTATTAGGTCATGAAAACAGAGAAAGGAAGCCCCTTCGTACTCATCAGTGTTATTTCTCAGAAAGCTGGTCAGGGAAGTTAGCAAGCTGTTTACTTGCTTCAGCTACGTTATGCCACACTATTTGGTTCTGTAGCGATAATGACAAATTCAATCAAAGTTCAGTCATATTTAAAATGTGTGAAACAGAAATCGTATAATCTTGCAAAACCTCATTTATCTCCTTCCCGACCTTGCCACCAGGCCCAACACCGTTTTAAGCTGTTAGTGTGGCCTCACGATTCATTTGGTCCTTCATGATCCAATGTTATTAACTTCGCACACCTGTTTTTTGGAAGGAGAAGAGTAGGAGAACGATTCCAGTCACTCGTCTTATTCTTGATACATAAATCCAATTGTTCCTAGCAGGTACTTATTTTGTTGAAAAACTTGCAAACAAGTGTTTGCACATCTTATCATTGAGAGGAGAAGCAAAATAGTTACACTAGTTGGGCAACAAACGCCAAGTCATAGACAGACAACACACATAACATAAACACCCTAGCTACTCATGGCAGTCATGCAGCCGGTAGTTTAAAAGCCCATCGCCACCACTCGGCCTTCTTGATTCCATTGGGCACTGTCAGGATGTCCTTGCTCACCCCTTGGAACACCCTGCTGTTCTGTTCACACCAGATGGACCAAACATTCAGGATGACCATGAAGTTGAAATCCTCTCTTCTAGCTTGGGGGTGCTTGTACATGGTCAGCCACCGTCTCAGGTGGGGTGGCGGAAGTGCGACCTGCCCAGCAGAGGATAAGGCCCCAAAGGTCTGTTGTCCACGAGCAGCTGATTGAGAGATGTTCCGCAGACTCTGATTCCTGTGAGCAGATACTTTTCTTGATGGTGTTACTTGATTCAGTTGTCATGTGGACTAACTCTTAGTTGGTTGATGAACTAAAGCACCGAACCACATTAATTCAGGAACTCCGTGACCTCTGGCCAGTGCAAAGCTGCTAATGATGACTGATCATCCTTGTAACCTTTTGGTTTGCAGCTTTTCATCTTGTCTGTAGCATCACAGTAGGGATGAAAATGGAGTGGAAAGTTTCCGCTTTTCCAGAGGAAAAATGGAAACGGAGAGGAAATATGAAAACGGAAATGGAAATTTGCAAAACGGAAATGGAAATGGAATTTTTTATGCGGAAACGGAAACAAAAACGGATTGGTGTTTTTCTGGTGGGACAGAAGTGGAAATGGAACTTTCCGTTTCCGTCAATATGGAATTTCTGTTTCTACTATGGGCCTATGGCTGCTTTGTAGCCCAACTACCAAACAACACACAATGACACAATGAGTAGAATGAGCAGAATGGATCATTTGGGGGCCAAACACGTACTCAACTTGACCATATACGGAATTGTCATGTACTACTACAATACTATCCTATGTTGCTAACACAACCATATTATTTTGTAGACATGTTAACAATTCCATAATTTGTTTGTTTTTCGTCTATATTTCTCTATTATTCAAGGGTGTTTTAAGTTCTGGTCAGCAAACTGTTTTGTTTCCGTGTCCGCTCTGTATTCGCTCAGTGTCTGTTTCCGTATTCGTTTTCGGGGTTTCTGTATTCGTTTCCGCTTCTACAAAAAAAAATATGAAAACAAATATGATAGCACCCAGTTCCGTCCGTTTCTGCGCCGTTTTCATCCCTGCATCACAGTAGTACTAGCCTACTAGGAGCTGCATTCTTGGATATCTTTAACAAAAGTGATAGTGTTACCATTTATTTTGGATGTCTAATTACGTGCTAGACAACCCAGAAATATCCTGGCAGCTTGCAAATTTTAAACACTGCCTGCTAATTATTTTACCATGTGGCTCAAGCCTTTCTTAAGAATCTCCCTACCTCCTTCCGATCTTTGTATATTGACCACCTTTTGCTTACGGAGCATTTTCTTTGTTCAGGTCAAGGCGAAACTGGAAGCCAAACGTTCAGGAGAAACGTCTTTTCAGTTATATTCATGACCGACACATTAGAGTCAAAGTAACCACTCATGCACTGCGGTGCATTGACAAAGCTGGTGGGATCGATGAATACCTCCTGAAGACACCTTACAACAAAATGGATACTGAGATGGGAATAGCCTGGAAGGCAAAGATTGAGAAGATGTATTCAGAGCTAGCTGGGATGGAAGTTGGCTTCTTCCCTCCTGAGAAAGAGGCTAAGATAGAGCAGGGTTTCGAGGAGATTCGATCGGCCAAGAGAGAGTTCCGCAGCGAATCAAGAAGGGCTTTGGGTGTGGCAAAGCAGAGTCAGCTAGAAGCAACTAAAGCTGATGATGACGAAACAACTGAAGTCGTGGATACAAATGAAGAGGCGTCTGATGTCGCAGAGAAGTCTTAGCTTGGACCTGCGTGCCATTGTTAATGGTAAATGTGGTTCTGTAGCTTTTGTTTCAGGAATAATCATCATCCCTTTGTTGAACTTTACTTTATCCGCCAAATATGCTAACTGTTAGATATTGAAGACTTTGTTGGCATATCGGTGATAAATGACTTGCACAGTTCCACTCTGTTATACCTGAAAGTTTGAAATATGTTACTAGAAAAGGGATGCACAGTTGTTTTATTTAATTTATTTATATTTGACTCATTATTGGTCCATTTGAACCCTCTCCTTGTCATGGCAGACTGAAGTACTTTTAGGATATGCATTGTCTTGATGTCATCTTTCTCTTGTGATTTCAAGTCACATAAGGGCAAAAAATTGTCTGTATAGGTGTTACAACGAATTGTTAAATGTCATTTCCTTCATGCATTTTTTTGTATTGGGTACCTGGGTCTAATTATCTGATTCTCCATAAGACCATCATAAGAAATACTCCCTCTGTTCACTTTTATAAGACCTTGAAGACATTTCAGACAATGTGCAAAACAGCTCATTTTGAGTTGTCTGAAACGACTTACAAAAGTGAACATAGGGAGTACTACATGTTGCACTTATTCACATACGACTACAACTTAAAAAATCAATTTCAGATGGGCCATTTTCTAGCCCAAAGTTATGTTAGAACTGAGATACTCCTTTTCTTGCAGATAAAAAAGGAAGAGAAACATTGATGTCCTTGACAAAACAATGGAAGGTTTTCATTTCATATAAACAGGGGAGAATATCTTGCAAGTCAATGACCCCTTTTTCTCAGAACACTGCAGTGTATCTTAGGCCTAACTGTCAAGGCTACCATCTACCCGGAGCACATCTCGGTGTTGCAATGACTTGTTAATTTCGTGGAAGTTTTGTACAAGCACTGAATTCTTAAGTGTCAGGATTGAGGTGTTCTCTTCTCAAGTCTTTCTAGCCCATTCAACTGAAATGTCGAAATAATATATTCGTGACAGGATAAACACTTATCAGCTGGAGTTGTAGCATTCGGTAGCTGATTTCTGTTACATCTCAAATACTTGGCACGTCATTGTTGTCATTGGTTTGGAACTTGTAGCCCTCTTTTGGAGATGTTGGTAGCTGTGGTTCTAGATTTAAGCCTGGCGGTATGTTTAGCTGGTCTTTGCTGTTCCCGTTGATCAAGCAGTTTGGGATATGTCCCGGATGACTAGGCTGATGCTTGTATGAACTTCTATATGGTTTTCTTAATGAAAATCGTGGGGAAACCCCTCTAAAAAAAAATTTGGCACGGTGTTTACTGACTGGGAATTAATATTAATAACTAAAAAAGCAAAAGAAGATTTGGATGAATTATTTGGTTGGACTAAACTGTGTACTCGTGGCTGTTGAGCTCTAACTGCAAGTTACTATTCGTTGTTACATCGGATTTGTGCGCAGTTTGTCTTAATGTTTACTCTTCATATGACTGATCTCAAGATAGAATCATACTTAAGTGCTTGTTGACATATTATCAACAGGGAAGTTACATTGCCGGCTTCCAAATATGAACAAACATAAAAGGCCTGAAAGCAACACGGCCATTATGCGGATCCATCTAGCCTAGCTTGGCGAGGACATCGCTGAGAACAGTCTTGGTCTCGCCGTAGTACTTCTCGGCCTCGGTGGGGCTCTTGATCTTGGCTGCATGGTCAAGCTGCAAACAAAATGGAGAAGCTCACACCTGTTAGTCCTGCAATTCTTCTTGAGAAAATGTTCAGGTTTGATGCAGTAAGAATTAAGATGGCCATGTTTCTGAAGAGACATAAGGTAATAGCTGAAATTGCGAGATGGTAGGTTTCTTACCCCGTCGAGGGTGGCGAAGAGCTTGCCGGTGAGGTCCTTGAGGTCCTTCTTCTCCTCCTTGGTGGTCTTGGAGGAGATGACGGTCTTGAGGTCGTAGCGCAGGTAGGAGGCCCTGAGGCGGAGGTCGTTCATGACGTACGGCCATTGCTTCTTGTCGATGAGCGGCTTGAGGTTGAGGATGTCCTGGGCCGACTCCTTGGCCCGCACCGCCGCCTCCGCCGGTGGCAGCGGCTGCAGGTAGAACCGGTTCTTCAGGGGCAGGTCGAAGTCCCTTGCCTCGTCCGAGTTGTCCGTTCCGGCTGAACACACACACCCAAATCATCCATCAGATCAGGCGTAAAATTCTACTCCTTGCTATACTATATTATTATTGTGTAAAGCGAGTATAGATGATGTACGAGCGGCTGGAGGCACTCACGGAGTCCACCGGAGAGCGGCGGCGGGGGGCCAACCTTGATGGCCGCGACGGTGCCGGCGTGCACCACCTGAGCGAACGCGCTCCCGACGACTCCGCTGGCCATGAGGCCAAGGACCGCGCGGCGACCGGCGGCCTCGGCCTCCGCCGACGACGCCCTCACGGTGAACCTGCTGGCGCGCCTGCCGGCCGGGCCTGGGAGACGCACGCCCTGCGACAGGCCGGTCATGGACGCCATGGTTTGCGCCATCTCAAGCTTTGCTTCTCTCTTCTCTTCTTGCTCTGTGTTTCTCTCTTATCCCTCTTGAGAAGCTAGCGATCTCTCGATCGACTGCCAAAAATATATGAGGAGGACGTGTAGCGTGTTGCTGTCCTATGCGGCGCGAAACCTTATCTGACTGGATAAGTTCGCGGCCAATGCGCGCGCGCCGTGTGGCACCGGCTTGTGGCATGCTGCGTCGCCTGACCTCCATTTGGATTGCGCCCTGGCCAATGAGTGACAGACATGTGTCGACGGTGCTTGGGCTTCAGTTGGCCAGTAAGATTTCCTTGTTTTGTCACTTTGTTATATCTGGATAATTTCTTTTCCCAGCAAACACCATGGCCGATTTCTTTATCAGCATAGCATTTGAAATTTCACTTCACATCACTGCATTAATCATTGTGATGGATTATAGTAACTCATTAGTCCAACCAAGTTTTATTGAGTTATAAGTTGTTTTAACATATTTTCCCTATATTCAATTGTTGTTTTCTCATGAAAAGACTATAAAAAGTAAGTTTACCACAACACAACTCTAGAGCCGCAGTCTTTTTTGCAGATTTGCGTTGATCTCATCTATGTTTCTCGCCCTATTTCATCGGCGATGTTGCGGACTTGCATCAATCTAATATATCACAATGTGAGCTAGAGAGATCATTCCTCACCCGACTTCCAAAGATTGGCGCCAACACCTGTGCCAATGTCATTGGTATTCTTTTCGCCAGCATCCTATGGGAAAGCTTAGGGTCTTAGGGCTTGCAATGGATTCAACACCAACCTCAGTTGTCTAGGTAGTCATGAAGTTATGGCCTATTAGGGCGCAGTAAGGTAAGAGATTTGTCAACCCGATCAACATTGGCAGGAAGGAGTGAATGAATATGCAATATGTGATAAACAAAACTTTTACGAAATGTTCGGTACAGTGTTAGTCACACAATTGGAAGCAGAGCAGACTAGCGGTGGCTATCAAGAGCATGGTTTTTTGAAATGTGGGTCCAGGCGCACCATTTGTGAACAATAAAATAAAAAATGGTAATTTTTTAAAATAATTCTAAATTACTGCTGACATTGTTCAATCTAGTATCCAAGAATTTATTAAGCTCATCCCGTAAGCACATGTACACATCTTGGTTTTTACCGTTTGAAGATGGAAGAAGATTCGTTCTCTTACCCATTTCAAAGTTAAGCAAGAGATAACTCATAATTTGTTATGCACTCGCACTTGCAGCTTGGGTCACTGAAACTTAATGATAATTACTCACTCCTTCATCCTGAGAAAGGATCCTGGCTATGAAAAAAATGGATCACTAGCTTGCGCAACAAATTGAATGAAACTTCCGTCTGAAGTAAACATTTCAGTCTGGTGTTTGTTATACCATTTAAGGGCACCATCTAAGTTCGAGAACTTTTGATACTTCAAGGCTGCAACACATGCTAAGTGTGACTGAGATTCTTTTTTTTTTCTGACAGGTCCTTTTGTGCTCGAGGTTGAGGTTGAGGATAAACTTTTTCACAAACCACGCTCATGAAAATGCAATACACTTGAATGGTAGATTCTACCACGGAAGTCCATGAATGCTGGCAAATTTGGTTGTAACATACATGACTGCGTGTTCTACTCACGTGTGAAGTTTAACGAAGAAATGACAATTGTGGTATTCTAAAAAAACACCAAAACAAAACTATAAAAAAATCCATGTTTGAACCAATTTGGAGGGCCGATTTTCTTTGTCAAGAATACGACAATTTTCTTTGTCAGGTAGAATGGATAATGTATGTTAACCAAAAATTTAGAATTATTTATTTTTTGCTATTAGATTCTACTATTCAGTTCATCGTATGGTGCCAACCTCAGGTCGAAAGAGCACTGCAATCTGCACATTTTTTAGTAATTATATAAAAAGTCAAACAATTTTAACATTTTTATAGAATCAAATATGATTAAGTATTGTACCGTATAAAATATTTGACCAAGGAATTATTCCTGTTGACTTTAAGGAAAAAAATTATGAGGACAAAGAAGCATAAACAGTACTTGTATATAGCATTTTGATTTGTTTTTTTCTGCCCAAAATAATGTGTACGAGTACAATAATTGATCATATTTAACTTAATTTTTGGGCTTTTTTATAATTACTAAAAAAAATCCGCATATAGGGTGCGCTGGCATCCTGGTTCACCTTGGTATTTCTCACTGCGGAAGCGCCTAAAATCAAACCCTCTGACCCGCCATCAATGGGGGCTCGCCGCGGCCGACGGCGATCTCTCATCTTTCCCTCCGCCACACCGCGTCCTCATTAAGCACACGCGCAAGGTCGCGCCCCCTCGGCATCCAGCAGACGAGCCTCTCTCTCGCCCGCAGGTGCGGCGCCGGCCCATTCCTTCCGCAGTTCCATTCCCACGGGATCTGATCCGGTGACTATTTGCACGCGTCGCCGTCGTCGGGAGCTCGTTCTCGCGGCGCGATTACGATCTTCGGACACCCTTACCCGAGCTTCTCCGCCCGACAACTTCGTCCTCATTCCTCAGCGAGCGCCCTTGGTGAGCTAAATTCTTACTTCAGTCAAACAGAGTTTGCCTGAGCGCGTGTTTCCATCTCATTGCCGGCGAATTTGAGGACTTCTCCTACGCACTTTCTTGGCCAGTTGATTGAAACAGAAGCATGAGAAAGTCACGGATAACTTAACAGCAAGTAGTAATCTCCTAGGAACTCTCATTTTGTTGATTCCTTTCCAAGATTCAAAGAAATGCTGTATTTGGTTGCCTCTTCAGTCTTTGTATACACCTAACTAGATTAACCCGCGGGTTGCTGCAGATGAACTATAAAAAGACTGAAATTGATTGGAGTAGAACCCATAAAGTATACAGGAAAATTAGTTTTGAGGGGATTTTTTCATTGAGTAGAATTCATAAAGTATACAGGAAAGTTAGTTTTGAAGAATCTAAACGGTGTGGCTTTCAAATGAAGAAGATCTGCGGTCCGTTTGGTTTATGCCTCAACTCACCCTACCAAAAAATTGGGCATTCCAAATGCCCTACCACTCAATACACATCAAAATTAAGGTTGAAAACAACAAAGTTGATGTGGCTGAATCATAGAAGAGATAACTAGCAATAACGGCTTTTCAAAAAATAAAATAACTAGCAATAACTGCAGTTAGAGTAGATTAAACTGTATAAGAACATAGGATATGCATGGAAGGAATGTGTCTTGTGTGTATTCATGGGTTTCCGCTTTGATGTTACTTTCCTAGAGTCCAGGGACATCTGTTGCAGCTTTAACCTCGTAGTTTGAGACCGCGGTCTTATCTTTTATGCCGAGTCTTCTCATCACTGCCTTCTTATTAGGGAGCACAGCACATGACGATCCACAGACATGGTATGCCCATAGCCCATTGGAGACATGTTTGATGGTCTCCGCTGGTTGGAAACAGCCTATTTTTTCAGTTATCTGACAGATTTCCATTGTGTTCTGTTAACTACTGCACTACGATTCTCTATTTTTACTGCACCATCACATGAACTGTAGCTATGGGCCATTGTTACTCTGCATCAGAGTAAAACTTAGAAACCAATCATTGTCCAAATCATTTTTCATTTAGGCGCTCTTCGCTTCACCACTCTGATTTTAGGCTCTCATGACATCATTGAATATCAGTTTGTTTAGCTGGATACTTATCTTAATTCCTTTTGTGAATAATTACCGTTTCACAGCTCGCGCTTTCTATTTGTAGTGACCACTCAGTGGATGTAAAATAGTCTGAACGCTTAACAGCAGAAGCCTGGACGGCAGTTCCATTTATACGGCTAAAAACTTCACGATCATTAAGTTACAAGCACAAACTGTTTTATTTATTCACTCAAATACACACAGCAAAGTGGGGCGGAAGTTCCTATGAACTGCAGCTCATCGGAAAAGCATACAACCTCATGTTACCAGTACAATAGTATTGCCACACTATATGGCTATAACATTGTAGCACACAGTTTATTTATCCTCGGCGGCTTATTTCCTGCGCACCTCAATTCTCACAAGTGCCTCTTGACCCTCTCGTAGACTGCATAAGTGATGCACATTATTTTATGAAGGTGGAGAAAGATTTCTACACAGGGGCAAGGAGCACCTCATCCCCGACATCAGTGTGATCTTTAACTGGCAGGTCGGTGTTCTTATCAAAGGGGAATGGCTCCAGTTTTGGCTGCGCTGCTTTCAGGATCATTTCAATTGGCATTTCTGGCTTTGATCTTTCCAAAGGCGCCACTGGATCAACACTTGGGTCATGACCCTGCAAAGAGTTATAGATTATTTAAAATAGGCTTGCAAATGACACATCTGTTTTATTTTAAACATGCATGGGTGGCACTAACCAGGTTAGCATGCATTTTCTCAACAAAAGTTTGGAAAGTGGCATAGTTCTGTCCCTCCAGTAGCTCATTCGATAACCGGAGGTAGGTGAACCCAAACAGTTTGTGCTCAGGAGGGCCATTCTTGTTGATGCCTTTCGGTCTCGCGTTCCTGAGTATTGTGTTGTAAGCAGTGGCATCAAATCGACCGAGTGCGTTTTCGCACGCCACATGTAAACCCTCTCTCCATCCAGCACTCAGCACCTAAGGTTTTTGATGAGAAGTGCTTCAGTGTTTCCGTAAAAGATAATTGTAAATTCCTGAGCCATAAATACTGGGCGGTTGCTAATGCTGTGGTTACCTGTTGGACTAGTTCTTCTGGTGCGCTCTTCGCCTCTTCGCTTTGCTCCGAGTCCCTCATCTCTGCACAAGTGAAGTTCATGCTAGCATGATGCCTTGTGAGCATGCGTGCTATGGTTCTGTAGCCGTCTCTGTCATCTAAGTTGTAGTACCCGGCTGTGAGCTCGGCTGCATGGTTTGGAACCCTGTACCACCAGTGAATGCCAGAGATCTGCAACCAAACATTGGATCATGTCTCATTACATTCTAGATTAAGCAATGTGAGTTGTATATACTTCCTCCTTCCGTAAGCTTATACACTATGTTAGGGTGAATTTGTGCATTTTTTTGTTGTTTATCAGGCACAACTTCTCAACTGAATCATGATTTTTGCAATCTTTTCTACTATAATATACTGAGATCTGTAGGATGGTACTTACTTTTATTGCCAGCTGCACCCTGCATCCCAAGAAGACCTTGTTTGCTTCGTCCAAGACCTTGTCACCGTGCTTGATCAGTTTGTTGGAGTACCATGACAGGAAAAACTTCCCCTTCTCGGTGAGGTATGTTCCGTTGTCCTTGAAGAATTGGGTTTTCTCGGGAGTGTCGTTGTACTCTCCAGCATCGTCTGGCAATTCCCACTCAGGATGGCCAGCCTTTGCCGCTGCTGCTTTGAAGTCTGCTTCCAGGTACTTGTCATAACACTGCAGATTATTATTGTTTTAGTTAAAACAGTTAATTGGAGCCCTTTTGTCTTTACTTGTTATGGTATTATTTTTGCATCCGTTTTAATTCATGCCTGTCTGTTTAGTTGGATGTACATTTGATGTCCACTGCTTTTACCGTTTAATTGTGGGGCCATGGTCTTATGTTTGCTTCTGATACTTTGCTAAAAAAGAGAGCATGATCTCTCAAAAGCCATAAGTTAGTAATGATTTGGAATTGCCATTTTATCCAACATCGCTTATGATCAGAATCACTTTACCACTGGGAGAACCTTTTTCAGTGCAAATCGTCTCTTGGGACAAAGATTAAACTGCCTTTGGTCATCACATGTTACATGTACTCCCTCCGTCCCAAAATTCTTGTCTTAGATTTGTCTAAATATGGATGTATCAAGTCACGTTTTAGTATTAGATACATCCGTATCTAGGCAAATTTAAGACAAGAATTTTGGGACGGAGGAAGTATAAGAGTATTTTGTAAGGACAGAAGAGTATTTGGCAACAAAAAAAAAACACTCACGATGAATTCTCCGACGCCCGGGAAGACCCATCCCTGGCTCTGAGGATAGGATGGGTACCTCATCTCTCCAGCCGGGCCAAGTCCCACTTCAATGTCCACGATGGTACCGGCATCCAAGAACTTTTTCATGTTTTCCCTGAAGCTCGTCATGTAATCAGCATACATCTGTCGCAGCCACAAAGACACACTGGGCCTATCAAAATCATAACTATGCTGTTGCCAAGACTCATCTCAGTCATCTAAATCACCATATATGCAGGAGAACTGGAATGGCGATTTAGCTTAGCTAACCTGGACGGCTGTTCTTCCATGGAAGAGAGGCTGGTCATCCACTCCAAGGGTGAGGTACTCGATGTTCCTCGTCCCGCCGCGGTTGGTGTAGAAAATGTCCGGGTCGGTGGCGCCGACGTCGCGCACCCACTGTGGGATGGGGATGTTGACGATGTCGCCGACGTTGCCACCGCACTGGTGGAACGACATGATGGCCTGCAGCTTGAGCCCGGCCTCGTGCACCAGGTCGAAGACCTGCTTGTAGGCGCTCCAGTCGTACGCCTTGGGGCCCTTGCCCTCCACCAGCCCCCACCAGACGTCTATCATGACGCCGTCCACGCCGGCCTCCGTCAGCTTCTTCAGCTGCGCCCTGGTCTCATCGCCCTTCTCGAACTTGTTGTCGACGCTCACGACGTCCAGCTATTCTCACAGTGGAAGTGAAGACAAGGTTAGTGCAAAATACTGCATCTGAGGTCTCAGATCTTGTTGATAAGTTGGGTATCAGATGCACGATAATCTGAGTTTCTAGATCCTTGCAATGGTTTGTCCGTGCCATGGTGCTTAGCGGGAAGAATGGAGCTTACCGGCAGCATAACGTAGACTTGGACATAGTTGGCTAGCATGTTCCCAGCCATTGCGGCTGCTGGCTACAAACACTGGTTTGCGTGCTCACTCACTCACCGAGCTTGGTTTGCTGGGTGTTGCAGGGGAGCTCGAGGGGTCTATTTATACTGCGAAAGAGGGAGGAGGAGGGCGGGTCCTTCTCCAGCGAGGCGAGGTGAACTGCTTGATTTTGGTTACCGCTCACAGCCCAGCTTCAGGGTTGATATCATATTTTCCTTGTCACTAG
Source organism: Triticum urartu (assembly GCF_003073215.2). NCBI lineage: Eukaryota > Viridiplantae > Streptophyta > Magnoliopsida > Poales > Poaceae > Triticum > Triticum urartu. Next base: position 203,484,342 of record NC_053023.1, read on the forward strand.
GAGAAGATTGGGTATCTGAGTGTTCTGATTCGTTCACGTGTGTTTAGAGCGGCAAGCCAACAGTATGTCAGGTTTAAATACGTTATCCGGGGAAAAAAATACAGGGTCGTCACGTATGTACGACTAGGACAAAGTTCTCATTGTCTCTGGATTATGGCAAAAGCCGAAGCCACGAGCCCATAAAATAGTTCTATGTTTCTTTTTACTTCGCATATAAAATTTGTTTAAAGTCAAATTAAGCAAAATTTGACCAAATTTATCTTTAAAATATCAACATCTACAAAATTATATAGCTTGAAAATTTATTTCATGATGCATCTAATGATATTGACTTCGTATTGTTAATATTGACATTACTTTGTTATAAAGTTGGTCAAACTTTATAAAGTTCAACTTAAGACAAATTGTATATGCAGACTAAAAAGAAATGAAGGGGGTATTCTTTTTGTTTATAAGCCAAGTGCAAAAGTAAAAAAAATAAACTCAACCAAACACCCTCTAATATGTGGTGATTTGAGAGCCATGTGTGGTCGCCCACCTCACCCCCTCCATCGACAGGCGTGCGCTCTGGCGATTGATGACGAAGAGGCGAATCTCGGTGCTCTAGCTAGTAGTTTAGGTTTGGGATTTTTAGAACATCTACAGCCGAACAGGCAAATCCACCCCTCTATATGTTCGTGAACACGCCCGCGCATGCCAGCGGATGTAGCCGGACCGCCTCATATGTTGTGCCTAGCAGTTACATACCTCAAATCTGGACTTTCAAATCCATGCACATCCATCATACACGCCAATGTCGCACGTAAATAACAAATATTGGTAGCAAAACATGTAGTTCTTACATAATTTTTTAAGTGCACAACTCAAACATTAGCTCTTTCGTTTCCATTGTGCGTTCACATATGCTCCACAAGATCACTGAGTAGCTACATGTGCACTGATGATCTCAAAGATTTTGATGCATCTGCAGAAAGTTCATAAGTTGCTTTGCATCTTGATTTTTGGGGATTTGAACTTGTTCTTCAGGCGCTTCAAAATCATTGGTTTGGGCTACGCCATCACCTTCATTCTCGACAATCGTATTGTGCAAAATAATACAACATGTTATTAGTTGCCACAAAGTTTTTGATTCCCACATCATTGCAGTTTCACGAATAATTCCCCAACGAGCTTGAAGCACTCCGAATGCCCTCTCCACATCCTTCCTAGTTGCTTCCTACATTGTTGCAAAGTGGCTTTGTTTGTTGCCTTTTGGTTCAGATATGGTCTTTACAAATGCCACCCACTGAGGATAGATGTCATAGGCAAGATAGTATCCCATGTTGCCATTGACGTGCAGTTGCACGGCGGTGATTCTCCATTACAAAGCCTCCTGAACACAGGAGATCCGTTGAAGCATGTTGATGTCGTTGTGAGAACCCGACATTCCAAAGAAAGCATGCCAATACCATAAGTCATGTGATGTCGCTGCTTCCAGTATGATGGTGGCCTTTATGGTGTGACCTTAATATATTCCCCGTAAACCTTTGGGTAGTTTTTTCATTACCAATGCATGCAATCAATTGATCCGAGCAGTGTTGGAAACCCTTCTCCAATAGCCAACAACTATTATGTGTCCTGCACATTTGGTTCTCTTAGATACTCTGCTCCAAACACCTGCACCACGGCGCGGACAAACCTAACAGTAGTATTCAAGCATGTACTCTCCTCCATCCGGACCATCTCACCAATGGCATCAGCGGTAGTACCAAGTGCAAGCATCCTCAGAGCAGCCGTGCATTTCTGCTTAGCAGAGAAAGAAAGTTGGCCGCAACAATCCCTTGTGAGTTTGAAGTAGTCATTGTGTGCCCCTACTCCCTCCACAACGCGCAAAAAACAATGGTTTGCGCATAAGAAAACGACGATGAAACCATGCATCATCTGAAAAAGTTGGTTCCGGAGCAAAGTAGTCCGTGTGCAGTAGCCGTGCTCCGGAGACCCTCAGGTCACTCTTCTCCCTTTGATCGAGCCCTTTAAGTTGACAATATGCTCCACCTGCCGGTCCATTTCCTCTTGCATGCTCATGCCCACTTCTTCGTCTGAATCCGACGAATCGAAGAACTTATCTTCAATCATTTTATCAAGTTCCGTCGGTCCATACTCCTCGTTCGACGAAGCATCAGAGTCCATCACTTTCCCTGCGAATGAACACAAAAAACTGTGTCGGACAATGTATCGAACACATAGAGCGCAAGGGGCAGCTCGAATAGTTGCCAAACATACCATGGTGGCATCCGGGCCGGCGACAATGTCTGCGGGGGCGAACACGATAGAGAGGAATGTTGTGTCGGTGCTGGCGGCACTGTGGCTCGAAACGACTGTGGAGCAAGGGTGGTGGCGTAGCTATGAAAGGTCCGGCACGGAGGAGGAAGAGGTGAGAGAGAAAATGGATTCGGTAGGTCGAGGAGGTGGATTTGATGCAATTTGTGGTGGGGTAGGCCTATCGGATCCGACGTGGACGCGCCCGGGCTATCTGCCCTGTATTTGGACTGGATTGAGGGGTGGCAGTCAGTGTGGGTGTTTGAGGCGCTCGTCTGGGTCAGTTTTTTGACTAGTCGATGACCGAGGCGTTCACCCGGGCGTTGGGCGGGGGGGGGGGGGGGGGGGGGGGGCGGGGGGGGGGGGGGGGGGGGGGGGGGGGGGGGGGGCTGAGGAGCCCGGTTGTAGATGCTTCTAGTCTTTACCGAGGCCTGAGCAAATGGCAGCGCTTCATCTTTGAATTGGTCTTTTGGGTTTTGATCCTCGAATTCATCTGTCATGACGGAGTCGATGGAACTCCAATGTAGATTCCTACAATCTCTTGGCTGTTAGGTTTTCTCGTCATAAGTGCGCGACAGTATCTGGTGTGGTCGATTCAACAGTCACGACAATGGCTTTAGGGCGTTGATCTTCAAGGACATGTGCACGAAGACTTTTCAGTTATCATTAACAAGGTTAGGCCGGCTCAGGTGTGGGGCAGCTACAATGGTGTGTTAACGGCTCGGTCCGACAGTGGTAGTGGTCGTTCGGTGGTCCACCTTGATGTATTTTTTTAATTATGTTTAGAGTGCTTTGTACCTTCGGTTAACTTTTATAATAAAATTGTGTTTTTTTAAAACAAAAGAAAATGTATTGACATGTGACCGTGTACCATCACACATAATGTACTTTCGATGAACTTTGTATCATCAAACGAAAATATCAACACCCCGTTTCCAAAAAGACTAACACTCCGTCAGACGGTTACACAAATAGACCGATCTTCTCTGCTCAGGTGACTATCTTACGGCTACCCAAAGAACCGCATCTGTTGTTTGTACGTACCTATTTCGTGTGTGAAACTGGGCGCAACCGAATTTTATTCCCCGTGTTGGTCGTGCACTGACACTGCTGCAGCATGTTGCAACTCCGGAAAGCTACTTATTCAAAAAAAAAAAACTCCGGAATGCTACAATCACGGCTGGTGCTGATTGCGAGTTCAGATAAACTTAACTTCAGTTTATCCATGGTTTTTACCTTCTTTTTTTAGCTGGCATGCTTTTTTTAACTTTGCTTTTTACTCTTCAGAAAAAAAAATCTTACATTATAGAACCGAGGAAGTACTTTTAAGCAATTGATTCATCAGCAGCTCTCGTACATGTTTGCCATCACGTTGCTATGCCATATGCTCCGTGCACACCTAGACCTTGTTCGACAATCCACCGACTCCGAAAATCTGCGAAGCGAAAAAACTGCAGCTTCATCCGCTCCGGGAGCGGAGTTGTGGAACATAGCAATTACAAACAGGGCATTAACCGCTGAAAGGCGAGACCGGGGCTCCTCCCGCCCAGGCCACGCCGCGCCTTTTGGATGCGGCCGGCGGTTCTCAACATCTCGACCCGGGCGTTCGATGATCTCTGTCGGGCATTCAGTGCTTCCAGTTGGATTAGCTGGCACGTTGCACATGCGCGGTCACAAATCGCAAGGGCATGGGATCTGTCGTTCTCCGTCAAAACCTTAAAACACACTGTGCTGTACCGTGAGTTTGCCGGCCATAACATTGCAAGATTATTTTGATGCTGATAATCTGTGGTGCCGATCGATGATGCTACCGCAAACAGGAGAAATGATCGTGGGGTCTCTTGCGCTCTTGCACGTAGTCGTGTTGACGAACAGCGTAAGCAGTAAAAAAAGGCGTTGTTATCGTGAAATGCGTAAGGTGGATCGACCAGTCGCCAGCTCTGTCGCGTGCGCAGCGCTTAGGGCTAGTTTGGTTCGCTTCCACGTCGCGGGATGCCTGGCCTGGAGCTTCCCTGAAGTCTGCCTGAACTTCGTTTGGTTGGTGTCCTGAGAATTTTGGTGCGAGCCTGGCCTGAATCGCCCAGGCATGAGATTAGCCTGCCAGGCGTCCCCTTCCATCCGCCTGGACAGCAGGCAACATCAGCCTGACGCTGATCCAGCAGGTTATAGATGAGTTATGGGCTGCTTTTTCAGTTTTATGTTTGTTTATTCCTCCCAGGCCCAGCACACAATTCAAACAGCTACCTCTCTAGGCGGCGAAAATCATATATTTGACCTCAGGGCGAAATCAAATCACAAAATGATCTGCTCTCGAAAAAATTTCACTCTGCTGACCCTTTCGTGTGGCGCCCGACAGCTAGGCGCCACACACCACTGTGCAGCGTCTCTGCCTTAGGCGTCGCACCTCCTGCCAGCGTGGCAGCCCTGGTCCAGTTGCGGCCCCACAGACAGCGGTGCAGCGCCCAAGGGATAGGCGACACACTGTGTAATGTGCAGCGCCTATGGCTTGGGCGCTGCACATTGACTTAAGCCGCATCGGGCCAGCCCCTCCCAGCAGTTCTTCCCCCTCTGAGCAGTTGCTCTGTTTACAGAGAGCGGCGGCAGCGGCGCTCCCTTCGGACCCCCCCCCACACCCCTCTCAGATCTGAAGTTTTGAGGCCCGGATTCGATCTCCAATCCCTCCTACTAGGTAAACTCCTATGTTCCCTTTCTTTTTCTCCGTAAATGAGTTGCAATTTTAGGGATTTGCCCAAGATTAGGTGGAACCTTTGATTTGCTTGGTTTGGATCTTTGTTTGCCCAAGATTAGGTGGAACCTTTGACCCCCCCACACTATATGATTCTTGTTAGTGAAACCTAGATTGTAATTTTTTTTAGATATATATGAGATGCCTAGTTTTGTAGATAATTATGAGATGTTGAGTGTTGTAGCTATATGTGAGATGTTGAATTTTTTTAGATATATATTAAATGTTGAGTTTATTTGAAATATGAGATGTTGATTTACTTGAACACATATGACATACTAGATATATACGAGAATTTACAATCATTTATTCATTGTGTGAGAAGGAGATGTTGAGATTCTTGTAGATGAATACATATGAGATGTTTAGATGAACACATATGAAATGTTGAGTGTTTACCGATATTTGAGATGAACTCATATATGTTTATTGTTTGAACTTTGTAAGGATGGTTTGGCTTCTCGACGATGTCTACGACACGAAACACCGGGCCTACATGATGCGCGAGAAGGAGATGGTAATAACGAGTAATCTAAATATTTTGCCTTAAGTTGAAATTTACATGCCCTAAGATTTGTCATTACTTGTTTTTTGCAGAAGCTTGAACCTTTGAAGATTCGGTATCACGGGGTCTCTGGTCCTGCCATGCCTTACGATGAGCGGTACACACCGTACATCAAGCAGGCAGGACTACTCCCGTGGATTCAGTTGGTCAGCCGGTCCACGCCGAATCTGAACGCTCCACTGGTGTCCGCTCTTGCTGATTGGTGGAGGCCGGAGACGCATAGTTTCCATCTTCGGACTGGGGAGATGACCGTGACGCTCGAGGATGTCTCGTTGATCACCGATCTTGCTATCGACGGGATGCCTCTCTGTATGAGCACCGATTCTGATGGGTGGCGCGAGAAGATGATTGCTCTTATCGGTATGGCTCCTACCGAGGCTGAGGCTGATGTAGAGGAGGGAGAAGAGAAGAAGAAGAAGAAAAGGAAAGCATCCGGAGCTGCTTTCACGTGGATTCAAACTCACTTTGCGACGTGCCCTCCGGATACCACTGATGACATGATCCAGACACTGTTGGAAATATGCCCTAGAGGCAATAATAAATTGGTTATTATTATATATTTCCTTGTTCATGATAATCGTTTATTATCCATGCTATAATTGTATTGATAGGAAACTCAGATACATGTGTGGATACATAGACAACACCATGTCCCTAGTAAGCCGCTAGTTGACTAGCTCGTTGATCAATAAATGGTTACGGTTTCCTGACCATGGACATTGGATGTCATTGATAACGGGATCACGTCATTAGGAGAATGATGTGATGGACAAAGACCCAATCCTAAGCCTAGCACAAAGATCGTGTAGTTCGTATGCTAAAGCTTTTCTAATGTCAAGTATCATTTCCTTAGACCATGAGATTGTGCAACTCCCGGATACCGTAGGAGTGCTTTGGGTGTGCCAAACGTCACAACGTAACTGGGTGGCTATAAAGGTACATTACAGGTATCTCCGAAAGTGTCTGTTGGGTTGGCACGAATCGAGACTGGGATTTGTCACTCCGTGTAAACGGAAAGGTATCTCTGGGCCCACTCGGTAGGACATCATCATATGCGCAATGTGACCAAGGAGTTGATCACGGGATGATGTGTTACGGAACGAGTAAAGAGACTTGCCGGTAACGAGATTGAACAAGGTATAGGGATACCGACGATCGAATCTCGGGCAAGTACAATACCGCTAGACAAAGGGAATTGTATACGGGATTGATTGAGTCCTTGACATCGTGGTTCATCCGATGAGATCATCGTGGAACATGTGGGAGCCAACATGGGTATCCAGATCCCGCTGTTGGTTATTGACCGGAGAACGTCTCGGTCATGTCTGCATGTCTCCCGAACCCGTAGGGTCTACACACTTAAGGTTCGATGACGCTAGGGTTATAAAGGAAGCTTGTATGTGGTTACCGAATGTTGTTCGGAGTCCCAGATGAGATCCCGGACGTCACGAGGAGTTCCGGAATGGTCCGGAGGTAAAGATTTATATATAGGAAGTCCTATTTCGGCCATCGGGGCAAGTTTCGGGGTCATCGGTATTGTACCGGGACCACCAGAAGGGTCCCGGGGGCCCACCGGGTGGGGCCACCTATCCCGAAGGGTCCCATGGGCTGAAGTGAGAAGGGATCCAGCCCAAAGTGGGCTGGGGCACCACTTCCCCTAGGGCCCATGCGCCTAGGGTGAAAGGGGAACCCTAAGGAAGAGTCCCAAGGAGGGAAGGCACCTCCTAGGTGCCTTGGGGGGGAGGGAAACCTCCCCTGGCCGCCGCCCCCTAGGAGATTGGATCTCCTAGGGATGGCGCACCCCCCCTTTGGGATCCCTATATATAGTGAGGGTAGGAGGGCCTCTTGACACACCCCTTATGCCTTTGGTGCAGCCCTCCCTCTCTCCCAAGTTCTTCTCCTCTCCCGTGGTGCTTGGCGAAGCCCTGCAGGATTGCCACGCTCCTCCATCACCACCACGCCGTTGTGCTGCTGCTGGATGGAGTCTTCCTCAACCTCTCCCTCTCTCCTTGCTGGATCAAGGCGTGGGAGACGTCACCGGGATGTACGTGTGTTGAACGCGGAGGTGCCGTCCGTTCGGCACTAGGATCATCGGTGATCTGAATCACGACGAGTACGACTCCATCAACCCCGTTCACTTGAACGCTTCCGCTTAGCGATCTACAAGGGTATGTAGATGCACTCTCCTTCCCCTCGTTGCTGGTCTCTCCATAGATAGATCTTGGTGACACGTAGGAAATTTTTTGAATTTCTGCTACGTTCCCCAACAGTGGCATCATGAGCTAGGTCTATGCGTAGTTACTATGCACGAGTAGAACACAACACAAAGTAGTTGTGGGCGTTGATTTTGTTCAATATGCTTACCGTTACTAGTCATATCTTGATTCGGCGGCATTGTGGGATGAAGCGGCCCGGACCAACCTTACACGTACTCTTGCGTGAGACCGGTTCCACCGACAAACATGCACTAGTTGCATAAGGTGGCTGGCGGGTGTCTGTCTCTCCCACTTTAGTCGGATCGGATTCGATGAAAAGGGTCCTTATGAAGGGGTAAATAGCAATTGGCATATCACGTTGTGGTATTTGCGTAGGTAAGAACCGTTCTTGCTAGAAACCCATAGCAGCCACGTAAAACATGCAAACAACAATTAGAGGATGTCTAACTTGTTTTTGCAGGGTATGCCATGTGATGTGATATGGCAAAAGGATGTGATGAACGATATATGTGATGTATGAGATTGATCATGTTCTTGTCAAGGGAATCACGACTTGCATGTCGATGACGAGACAACTTCAAGAAGACACGATGATGGAGATCATGATGATGGAGATCATGGTGTCATACCGGTGACAAGATGATCATGGAGCCCAAGATGGAGATCAAAGGAGCTATATGATATTGGCCATATCATGTCACTATTATTTGATTGCATATGATGTTTATCATATTTATACATCTTATTTGCTTAGAACGACGGTAGTAAATAAGATGATCCCTTACAACAATTTCAAGAAGTGTTCTCCCCTAACTGTGCACCGTTGCTACAGTTCGTCGTTTCTAAGCACCACGTGTTAATCGGGTGTGATGGATCCTTACGTTCACATACAACGGGTGTAAGACAGTTTTACACATGCAAAAACACTTAGGGTTAACTTGACGAGCCTAGCATGTACAGACATGGCCTCGGAACACAGAAGACCGAAAGGTCGAGCATGAGTCGTATAGAAGATACGATCAACATAAAGATGTTCACCGACGTTGACTAGTCCGTCTCACGCACAGATCGGACACCCTAGTTGACTCGGATCATGTAATCACTTAGATGACTAGAGGGATGTCTATCTAAGTGGGAGTTCACAAGATGAACTTAATTATCCTGAACATAGTCAAAAGGTCTTCGCAAATTATGTCGTAGCTCGCGCTTCAGTTCTACTGTTTAGATATGTTCCTAGAGAAAATTTAGTTAAAAGTTGATAGTAGTAATCATGTGGACTAGGTCCGTAAACTGAGGTTTGTCCTCATTGCTTCATATAAGGCTTATGTCCTTAATGCACCGCTGAGTGTGCTAACCTCGAACGTTGTCTGTGGATGTTGCGAACATCTGACATACACGTTTTGATAACTACATGATAGTTCAGTTAAACGGTATAGAGTTGAGGCACCAAAGACGTTTTGGAAACGTCGCAAAACATATGAGATGTTTTGAGGGCTGAAATTGGGATTTCAAGCTCGTGCCCACGTCAAGAGGTATAAGACCTCCGATGATTTTCTTAGCCTGCAAACTAAGGGAGAAAAGCTCGATTGTTGAGCTTGTGCTCAGATTGTCTGAGTACAACAATCGCTTGAATCAAGTGGGAGTTGATCTTCCAGATGAGATAGTGATGTTTCTCCGAAGCCATTACCACCAAGCTGCTAGAGCTTCGTGATAAACTATAATATATCAGGGACATATATGATGATCCTTGAGATATTCGCGATGTTTGACACCACAAAAGTAGAAATCAAGAAGGAACATCAATCGTTGATGGTTGGTGAAACCACTAGTTTCAAGAAGGGCAAGGGAACAAAGGGATACTTCATGAAACGGCAATTCAGCTGCTGCTCTAGTGAAGAAACCCAAGGTTGAACCCAAACCCGAGACTAAGTGCTTCTGTAATAAGGGGAACAGCCACTGGAGCAGAATTACCCTAGATACTTGGTAGATGAGAAGGCTGGCAAGGTCGATAGAAGTATATTGGATATACATTGTGTTGATGTGTACTTTACTAGTACTCCTAGTAGCACCAGGGTATTAGATACCGGTTCGGTTGCTAAGTGTTAGTAACTCGAAATAAAAGCTACGAAATAAACGGAGACTAGCTAAAGGTGAGCTGACGATATGTGTTGGAAGTGTTTCCAATGTTGATATGATCAAGCAACGCACGCTCCCTCTACCATCGAGATTGGTGTTAAACCTAAATAATTGTTATTTGGTGTTTGCGTTAAGCATAGACATGATTGGATTATGCCTATTGCAATACGATTATTCATTTAAGAAGATTAATGGTTACTCTGTTTATTTGAATAATACCTTCAAATGGTCTTACACCTGAAATGAATGGTTTATTGAATCTCGATCGTAGTGATACACATGTTCATGCCAAAAGATAGTAATGATAGTACCACCTACTTGTGGTACTGCCACTTAAGTCATATTGGTATAAAACGCATGAAGAAGCTCCATGTTGATGGATCTTTGGGCTCACTCGTTTTTGAAAAGTTTGAGACATGCGAACCATGTCTGTTGGTATATATGCATGAAGAAACTCCATGCAAATGGACCGTTTTGTACTCACTTGATTTTGAATCACTTGAGACATGCAAATCATACCACATGGGCAAGATGACTGAAAGCCTCGTTTTTCAGTAAAATGGAACTAGAAAGCAGCTTGTTGGAAGTAATACATTTTGATGTGTGCAGTCCAATGAGTGCTGAGGCGTGTAGTGAATATCGTTATGTTCTTACTTCACAGATGATTTGAGTAGATGTTGAGTACATTTATTTGATAAATCACGAGTCTGAATTATTGAAAGGTTCAAGTAATTTCAGGGTGAAGTTGAAAGATCGTCGTAACAAGAGGATAAAAGATCTATGATATGATCATAGAGATGAATATCTGAATTACGAGTTTGGCACAGAATTAAGACATTGTGGAAATTGTTTCACAACTAATACAGCCTGCAACACCATAGTGTGATGGTGTGTCCGAACATCATAACTGCACCCTATTGGATATGATGCATACCATGATGTCTCTTATCGAATTACCACAATAGTTTATGGGTTAAGCATTAGAGACAACCACATTCACTTTAAATAGGGCACCACGTAATTCCGATGAGATGACACCGTATGAACTATGGTTTAGAGAAACCTAAGCTGTCATTTCTTAAAAAATTTGGGGCTGCGACGCTTATGTGGAAAAGTTTCAGGCCGATAAGCTCGAACCCAAAGCGGATAAATGCATCTTCATAGGACAACCCAAAAACAGTTGGGTATACCTCCTGTCTCAGATCCGAAAGCAATAAAGGATTGTTTCTAGAATCGGGTCCTTTCTCGAGGAAAAGTTTCTCGCGAAAGAATTGAGTGGGAGGATGGTGGAGACTTGATGAGGTTATTGAACCGTCACTTCAACTAGTGTATAGCAGGGCACAAAGAGTTGTTCCTGTGGCACCTACACCAATTGAAGTGGAAGCTTATGATATTGATCATGAGACTTCGGATCAAGTCACTCCCAAACCTCGTGGGATGACAAGGATGCGCACTACTTCAGAGTGGTACGTAATCCTGTCTTGGAAGTCACGTTGCTAGACAATAATGAACCTACGAGCTATGGAGAAGCGATGGTGGGCCCGGATTCCGATAAATGGCTCGAGGCCATAAAATCCGAGAGAGGATCCATGTATGAAAACAAAGTGTAGACTTTGGAAGAACTACTTGATGGTCGTAAGGCTGTTGAGTGTAGATGGATTTTAAAAGGAAGACGGACAATGATGGTAAATGTCACCATTAAGAAAGCTCGACTTGTCGTTAAGATGTTTTCTGACAAATTCAAGGAGTTGACTACGGTGAGATTTTCTCACTCGTAGCGATGCTAAGAGTCTGTTGGAATTATATTAGCAGTCACTGCATTATTTATGAAATCTTGCAGATAGGATGTCAAAACATTGTTTCCTCGACGATTTTCTTGAGGAAAGGTTGTATGTGATACAACCGAAAGGTTTTGTCAATCCTGAAAAGATGCTAATAAGGATGCAAGGCTCCAGCAATCCTTCTGAGGACTGGAGTGAGCATCTCGGAGTTGGAATGTACACTTTGATGAGATGATCAAAGATTTTGAGTTTATACAAAGTTTATGAGAAACTTGTATTTCCAAAGAAGTGAGTGGGAGCACTATAGAATTTCTGATGAGTATATGTTTTAACATATTGTTGATCGGAAATGACGTAGAATTTCTGGAAAGCATATAGGGTTATTTGGAAAGTGTTTTCAATGGAAAACCTGGATTAAGCTATTTGAACATTGAGCATCAAGATCTATAAGGATAGATCAAAACGCTTAATGGTACTTTCAAATGAGCACATACCTTGACATGATCTTGAAGGTGTTCAAGATGGATCAGTCAAAGAAGGAGTTCTTGCCTGAGTTATAAGGTATGAAGTTAAGACTTAAAGCTCGACCACGGCAGAATAGAGAGAAAAGACGAAGGTCGTCTCCTATGCTTAAGACGTAGGCTCTACAGTATGCTATGCTGTGTACCGCACCTGAAGTGTGCCTTGCCATGAGTCAGTCAAGGGGTACAAGAGTGATCCATGAATGGATCACAGTACAACGGTCAAAGTTATCCTTAGTAACTAATGGACTAAGGAATTTTTCTCGATTATGGAGGTGGTAAAAGAGTTCGTCGTAAAGGGTTACGTCGATGCAAGCTTGACACCTATCCGGATAGCTCCGATAGAGATACCGGATACGTATAATGCAGCAACAATTTAGAATAACTCCAAGTAGAACAGTTATTTGGAATAGCTCCAAATAGAACGTGGTAACTACATCTAGGAGATGACATAGAGATTCGTAAAGCACACACGGATCTGAAAGATTCAGACCCGTTGACTAAAACCTCTCTCACAAGCAACATGATCAAACCCAGAACTCATTGAGTGTTAATCACATAGTGATGTGAACTAGATTATTGACTCTAGTAAACTCTTTGGATGTTGGTCACATGGCGATGTGACCTGTGAATGTTAATCACATGGCGATGTGAACTAGATTATTGACTCTAGTGCAAGTGGGAGACTGTTGGAAATATGCCCTAGAGGCAATAATAAATTGGTTATTATTATATATTTCCTTGTTCATGATAATCGTTTATTATCCATGCTATAATTGTATTGATAGGAAACTCAGATACATGTGTGGATACATAGACAACACCGTGTCCCTAGTAAGCCTCTAGTTGACTAGCTCGTTGATCAATAGATGGTTACGGTTTCCTGACCATGGACATTGGATGTCATTGATAACGGGATCACGTCATTAGGAGAATGATGTGATGGACAAAGACCCAATCCTAAGCCTAGCACAAAGATCGTGTAGTTCGTATGCTAAAGCTTTTCTAATGTCAAGTATCATTTCCTTAGACCATGAGATTGTGCAACTCCCGGATACCGTAGAAGTGCTTTGGGTGTGCCAAACGTCACAACGTAACTGGGTGGCTATAAAGGTACATTACAGGTATCTCCGAAAGTGTCTGTTGGGGTTGGCACGAATCGAGACTGGGATTTGTCACTTCGTGTACAGGAGAGGTATCTCTGGGCCCACTCGGTAGGACATCATCATAATGTGCACAATGTGATCAAGGAGTTGATCACGGGATGATGTGTTACGGAACGAGTAAAGAACTTGCCGGTAACGAGATTGAACAAGGTATCGGATATCCGACGATCGAATCTTCGGGCAAGTACAATACCGCTAGACAAAGGGAATTGTATACGGGATTGATTAAGTCCTTGACATCGTGGTTCATCCGATGAGATCATCGTGGAACATGTGGGAAGCCAACATGGTATCCAGATCCCGCTGTTGGTTATTGACCGGAGAACGTCTCGGTCATGTCTGCATGTCTCCCGAACCCGTAGGGTCTACACACTTAAGGTTCGATGACGCTAGGGTTATAAAAAGGAAGCTTGTATGTGGTTACCGAATGTTGTTCGGAGTCCCGGATGAGATCCCGGACGTCACGAGGAGTTCCGGAATGGTCCGGAGGTAAAGATTTATATATAGGAAGTCCTATTTCGGCCATCGGGACAAGTTTCGGGGTCATCGGTATTGTACCGGGACCACCGGAAGGGTCCCGGGGGCCCACCGGGTGGGGCCACCTATCCCGGAGGGTCCCATGGGCTGAAGTGAAGGGATCCAGCCCAAAGTGGGCTGGGGCGCCACTTCCCCTAGGGCCCATGCGCCTAGGGTGAAAGGGGAACCCTAAGGAAGAGTCCCAAGGAGGGAAGGCACCTCCTAGGTGCCTTGGGGGGGAGGGAAACCTCCCCTGGCCGCCGCCCCCTAGGAGATTGGATCTCCTAGGGCTGGCGCACCCCCCCCTTGGGTCTCCCTATATATAGTGAGGGTAGGAGGGCCTCTTGACACACCCCTTATGCCTTTGGTGCAGCCCTCCCTCTCTCCCAAGTTCTTCTCCTCTCCCGTGGTGCTTGGCGAAGCCCTGCAGGATTGCCACGCTCCTCCATCACCACCACGCCGTTGTGCTGCTGCTGGATGGAGTCTTCCTCAACCTCTCCCTCTCTCCTTGCTGGATCAAGGCGTGGGAGACGTCACCGGGATGTACGTGTGTTGAACGCGGAGGTGCCGTCCGTTCGGCACTAGGATCATCGGTGATCTGAATCACGACGAGTACGACTCCATCAACCCCGTTCACTTGAACGCTTCCGCTTAGCGATCTACAAGGGTATGTAGATGCACTCTCCTTCCCCTCGTTGCTGGTCTCTCCATAGATAAATCTTGGTGACACGTAGGAAATTTTTTGAATTTCTGCTACGTTCCCCAACAGACACATGCTCGTGTCTACATGTGGTATGTTGTGTCGAGGACTTTGTTTCCTGACTCCACTGGCAAGAACGCTCCATGGATGTGGCTGAAGGCGTTGATCGTCTTCGATAGCAAATGGAGCTGGGGTTCAGCGACTCTTGCCTACTTGTACCGACAGGTAGTTGGTCTGTTTTGTGATCAACTCATTTCTTCATTAGCAATGCAAGCTTGCTGTCAAGTTAACATTGTTTTTCTTTCATATGCAGCTGGACGATGCGTGTTGCAGGATCACAGATAGTGCAGGCATTGGTGGTAATATGCTTCTACTTTCTGTATGGAGCTGGGAGCGTCTGCCTGTTGGACGCCCGAAGAGCGTCAGGTTTAATCCTTGGTATGAAGATGAAGATGACGAATTACGGCGCCCCACTTGGGCTTACAAGTGGGATGTGGTTTCCGAGATGACGAACGATGTCAATCTCATGTACCAGAAGTACGTTGCCGAGTTGGACACGATTACGCCTGAGCAGGTAACGAGGTCATTACTTCAGTCATTTCTCATGTTTGCCTAAAAAAATTCACCAATTTTGCATTGTTGCCCTATTTCATAGGTGGAATGGCAGCCATATGGCGCCGATGACAGACTTGGGTACACCCCGGAGTTTACCATCAACCCGATGTGCTTGCGGGATAGGGATCTCTGGCGTATGCGGTGCCCACTGATATGCAACTGGGCTATTGAGTTTCATTTGCCACATCGCGTGTCTCGTCAGTTTGGTCTGTTCCAGCCTCACCCGCCGGAATGGGTGGATACGGACAAAGCACTTCATAGGTAAGACAGCATGAACCGTATTGACTAAGCATCGTCACTCCTTGATTTTGCTAATGTTTGGTTTTGTACCATGCAGGTTGGACAGGAGAAGGCAGCGGAAGATAAAGGACTGGGACAAGCATCATGCTTCGTATGTTACCCGCTTCCAGCTTTGTGTGGAGGAAGCTCGTAGCAGTGCACGCGCCAAGCTTCGTGAGCATTGTCCACTTGCTTTTGATAACTACATACGATGGCTTCTTGAAAATACTCGAGTTGAGATATGCCCGCCGGCATATAGTGAGGATATTCTTGAAGAACCCGTAAACTTTGAGGATCTATCAAAGGGGAAGTACAACAGAGATGTCAGGGTAGGGCACGGAGTCCCTGCTGTTCTGGTGATTAACTATGTGGTAAAGTGTTTCTTCTTTACTTTCCCGTTGGCCGTATTACACATGTTTGAATGGCTAACGTGTTCATTCTTTCTCATCCGCAGCGCACCGAGATCAAGAAAGCAGCTGATGAGAGCCAGTCTATTCTGGAGGAAACACCGGTTGGAGAAGGCAATGATGATGGTCCACTACGAGCATTCCTCAAGGTACAAATCACATTCACTATGAGAGGTAGTCTATGTTGCGGAGTTTCATATCTTCCACACTTGTTCATGTTACAGCGTCAGGCCAGGAAGTTAAGGCGGTTATCGAATCTTCTCAGTTGCCGTGATCCCGAAATTGATGAACCATCTGCCTCTAGGTCTGGTACACCATCAGACCCCTCATCTCACCATCAGAGGGACGATGTGAGTTCCTCATATGCTTATCAGGATGATGAGGGTGCGGTCACCCAAGAGGTATGACTAATCCTTTAGATGTGATTCTCACTTGATTACGACGTCGGTCTTCACCATATTGCTTGATTGTGTGATAGGGCGATGAGCTTGATGATGACATGACTTTGGCGGACGCTCAACTTCGGTCCCCATATGTGTTCAAGCCTAGGCAGCCCAGACGCCGGTACACGCCCAACGACTTTGACAACAGAGGCAACCTAAAGGTGGTCGTAGGGACCTCGCGGATAGCTAGCTTGGATCATGAGGCGGAGGCGGAGGCGGAGGAGGAAGTGCAGGAAGAGGAGGCTCGTCCATCCAGGAAGAAGAAGATTGCCTGCAGGCGTGGCACCAGGAACACGCGCGGAAGGCATTAGTGTTTGTTACTATGGAAGTGCTCTCTTGTAGCCGTTTCGTTAGGTTGATGAACTTGTTTGGTTATGTTATATGTTGGTGAACTCTTACTATTGTGGTATATGTGTTGTCCTAAAAGATATGATGTTCAAATTATTATGGTATTGTGGTATTTATTCAGTTGAATTGTTCAGTATTTGTGGTATTGTGGTATTTGTTCAGTTGAATTGTTCAATATTTGTATTTGCCAAAATGGAATCTGTTTCTGCAGTTTGGCAGTTAACAGCACTGCAGCGCCTGACAGTCAGGCGCTGCACTGTACAATGCAGCGCCCAAAGCCTAGGCGCTGCACCTCACAGTGCAGCGCCCAAAGCCCAGGCGCTGCACCTTACTGCAAAAACAGAGTTGACAGCACATTCATTTCACTGGAACATCATAATACTTACAATGACTGCATCATCACAACAATTTGAACAAACAAAATTTTTATGCCGACGAGTTCATAACTTAAGACAATTCGAACTACGACATGGTTCACGACACATTCATTACAAATGACAAATGGTAGCTTGCCCTAGAAAATAGTTCACCAACATCTTACATGCCCTCACAAGTTCACGACTCGTGCACCGAACCGAAGTCCCTACTAAGTAGAGCGAGGCCATTTCCCCTTCTTGTCACGGGCCGAGTCCTCCTCTTGCGCCTCGCGAGCCTTTGCAAGCTTTCTTGCCCTCTCCTCCTCACGAGCAAGTTTCGCTTGGCGTGCCCTCTCCTCGTCTCGTTTCTTCCGCTCCATCCTCTCCTTCTGACGACGCTCTTCCTCCAAGCCTCTTCGAAACGATTCTTCGAACCGCCGTTGCTGCCTAAGACAATCTTGGTATTGGTCCTTTTTGACATCTTCTGGCACTTCAAGATCTATCCACGTGAAGTACTTGCATAGAGGAGGCGGTGACTGCATACAAAATTTTTGTTAGTGTTGACACATATTTGATAGTAACATTTTACTTCTTGAGCTTACCGGTGGTTGGTCATAGGCGTTAGTTGGAAGTGCACGATCATAAGCATAGTTCGGGCATACAAAATATCTCCGGCCTTCCGTCCATGATTTATTTCGGTCGGTGGATATCTTCACCTTGCAAACATCTCCACACCAACATGGCGGGATGTTGGCATCTTTCTCCTTCACCTTGTTCAAAGATGCGTCCTCCCACTTGTTCGGCATGTCTTCTTGGTTAGCACACGGTGGCCTCGTCATGGAACCGGATGAAGCCATGCCTACAAAACCGATAATTCTTGGTTAACCCTAACCCCCACTTAACAATAACACAATCCTAACCATAGCATAACCCTAACACCAACATCAAACACACATACCCCTAACCCTAGCATACCACGAAAGCCTAACCAACCCAAATTAGCAAAGAAACTTAACATCATTCAACAAATATTTGCAAATCCAATCCAATCCCCAAAGTAGCAAGATTTCAGCAAATGTGACAATTCCTATGGATGAAAACGAGGGGAACGGAGGAGATTACCTTAAGGGAGGGTTTGGCTTCGAAATCCACGATCAAATACTCCGGATCTGAGGAGGATTTGAGAAGGGGAGAGAGGAGGGCAGAAGGGAGGCACTGAGCTTCGGGTTTGTGTGGGGGTGGGGATGTGTGGGGGGGGGGGGGGGGGGGGGGGGGTGAGTGCAGCAAATAGATGTCCAGCCGTGCAGCGCCTAAGGGAGAGGCGCCACACACCATAGTGCAGCGCCTACTCTTTAGGCGCTGCACTTCTGGACATCCCAGTCCAGAGAGCAACAGAAGCTTCCAGTATGTTTTCTGCCCAAAAAAATGCTAAGTGAGTGTGCAACGCCCAAGGGATAGGCGCTGCTCTGTACTGTGCAGCGCCCAGGCGTGAGGCGCTGCATATTATAGTGCAGCGCCCCTCCCTTAGGCGCTGCACTATCTGCTGTTTTCATATACAAAGTGATTTTTATGTTTTGTGATTCACATAGATGGCACATAATCATATCCAAATCACATGTAGTAGTCCAAATCACATACTCATACACACATAGCAATAGAGGTGTCCAATCAGATAGTCATACATAAACATTTAGCCAAAAAGACATAGTCATTTACGTCTCATATCACATAGTAGCACACATTTTGGTTCATAGAAAAAGTCATGGTCCTTGTCCCTTCTTCTTCCTCTCTTCTTCTTCTTCTTCTTCTTCTTCTTCTCCCTCCTCCGACCACCAAGGGAGCTCACCTTTCGCCTCCGTGTCCTCCACCCCCTTCATTGTTTCCATACCTATGAAAATGTCAATATAATAGTTAGTCACACAATGCAAAATGACAACACAAGCATTGAGCCAAAAGAACAAGATCATAGTAAGTGACATACGGCAATGGTCCATTGAGCCAAGTGAACATTCCTCCACCACGGCCGCCGCCAAGGCCAAGATCACCACCATTGCCTCTACCACCACCACGGCCTAGACCACCACCACGGCCTCTACCGCCACCATGGCCTCTACCGCCACCATGGCCTAGACCACCACCACGGCCTCTGCCACCACCACGGCCAAGACCATCACCACGACCTAGGCCTTCACCACAGCCAAGACCATCACCACGGCCTAGGCCTTCACCACGGCCTCTACCACCACCACCACGGCCTAGACCATCACCACGGCCTAGGCCTTCACCACGGCAAAGACCATCCCCACGGCCTAGGCCATCACCACGGCCTCTACCACCACCACGGCCTCTACCACCACCACGACCTCTTTGTTGCCTAGTGCCTCGTTGGCTTGTTTGACTTGGTTGGCTACTCCTTGGTTGACTTGGTTGGCTATCATTTGCTTGGCTTGTGCTTGCATCATTTTTCTTTGATCTTTTTCTTGATTTGGGACAAGTTCTTGTGTTGTGTCCCCCATGACTGCAGTCCCCACAACAGGATTGCTCACGAGGCTCTTGGAATTGGCCGGTGCCGTATTCTCCACCGCCACCACGGCCCCATCTGTCCATGTCACCTCTAAGACGCTTTGTCTTACGTCTTCCCCGTCTAACGACCTTCAATTCCGGGTCCGGCCATAGTTGAACTCCATGATACTCCGGCCATTGTGATTGGTCCAAGTATGGCTGAAACCGGGGAGCCCATGTATTCTTTACCGTCATGATTGAGAACTCGGACTCCCTCACAGTAAGAGGGTGATTGACGTCCACATTCCTAACACGGGCTGCATTTAACAAGTGCGAGCATGGGAGATGAAGCAACGATGGCCTCATGCAGCTGCAATCACACCGTGTTAGGGAGACCTTGAAAGCGCGGCCTCCGTGTTGGTGGCCATCATTTCTGGTTCCTCCAGGCTCTTTCACCTCATACTTCCACTCGTTGTCGTCATATAGTACAGCTTCTTGGGAGTCTGCCTTTCGTGATTGAAAGTCCAACCATTCTTCAACCTTTGGTGGGAAATAGTATTTGTGCTTATCCTTGTTCTCACCAGCAATCTGCTTATCCGTCTCCATTGAATACTTCAAAAAGTATCCATTCATCTTGTCAAATGTGTATTGAACTATTGCCGTCACAGGTAATGCACGTACACCCTTGAGCACCTTATTGAAGCATTCTGCCATATTGCTTGTCATTTGACCGTACCTCCGGCCATCTTCATCGAAAGCACGTGCCCACATATTCCTTTCGACAATGTTCTTACTGAGAAATTCATGACCACCGGGGTCAAGTTTCTTGTGTCTGAGCAATGCATTGAACAATGTGGCAAACCGCTTGTTGGTGAAAGCGAGACAACAATCTTGAAGATCATCGGCCAACTCCTTGATACCACATGCCCTATAGAAGTTTGCACAAAAGTGCCTCATGCACCATCGATGATGCAACTTTCTATGTCCGGGAATGTCAACCACCACCTCATTGAGAATTCCTGGATGGCGATCCGATATGACACAAATTTCCCTTTCAGCCGGTAATACCCTTGTTCTCAATTGACGCAAGAACCACTCCCAGTTATCATTGTTCTCCACCTCAACCAAAGCGAAAGCCAAAGGCAACACCTGGTTATTGGCATCACTTGCTATTGCAACCAATAAAGTGCCCTTGTATTGTCCGGTCAAGAACGTGCCATCAATGGCGATGACGGGCCGACAATGCTCAAAAGCCCTCATGCATTGCTCAAAGGCCCAAAATGCACGGCCAAATACTCAGACAGTCCTCCCGTTGTGAATCAATGTTTGGTGCCCATGAGGCTCAACCACGTGAACCATGCCTGGGTTTGTAGTGGCCATAGCTAACAACAACCTAGGGAGTCGGTTGTATGCTTCCTCCCAATTGCCATACAACATCTTGAATGCGGCTTGCTTTGCCTTCCATGCCTTGCCGTACTTCACCTTATAATGAAAGATGGCTTTCACAAGGTCAATGACACTCTTGATGCTCATTGTTGGAAGTGTGGATATTTGGTTGGAAAGCCTATAAGCGATGAACTCGGACGTGAGTTGTCTGTGTTGTTGGTACACAAGCTTGCCATCCGCATTCTTGTGCCGGCACATGTGATTTGGTAGACAACTCACTATGCGCCAAGTGGGACCTCCTTTCCATGGCCTTGCACGCACAATTCATGGACAACTTGGCACTTCACATTTGACCGTGTAACGCACATTGACGTCCGAGTTGGCCAATTTTATGTGGACGATAATGCGTAACCGAGTAGTTGTCGAGTCACATCTTCAATTCCAAGAAGGATTGAAACTCACAACCGGGATATATCCCGTTCTTGCTGTCTTCCAAATCACGGTGAGAACTTGGCCTAGCTCCAAGAGATATGCATTTGCCACCATCCACAACGGCTTCATCCGCGAGACTAAGATCCTTGAACAATGGTGTCTTGTGATCCCGCCCGAATACCTTCTTGAATGCTTGGGCCTCCTTCGGTGTGAACCCCTCCTCATCAACTTCTTCATCGGGACCATCGTCATCCGAGTCCGATGCATATGCACGGGAAAAAGGGATGGATTGGTCCATTGTCTCTTGCACATGATATTGGTCGAGATCACCCACATTGTTGTCATGGAGATCAACTTCGTTGTCATCCTCCTCGTACTCATCATTCTCCTCTTCAAAACCTTCATTTTGGTTGTTTGGAGTCGGGCTCAATGTTGGCCAATCTTGTTGCGTGAAATGAGGTTCACTCATTTGATCTTGGTTCATGGGTGGTGGAGTGCTAGCAACCAACGGGGAGGGGTTCCGGTTCAAGTCCAAATTCAAAGTAGACTCAACCTTCTTGGAGGCAAATAACTCAAGAGCCTTGTCTAGAGATTCGGCAACCGTCTTCTTGTATGCAACCCAACGTTGCTCGGAGTTCACACGCATTGTCTTTCAACGGATGTGCATTCCAAAACCAACATTATGCCTTCCCACGAACTCAACAACGTCACTTGGGTCCATCCAATTCAAATCCTTCCTCACTTGGTCCAAGAGCTCCGCATAGCTTGGACTACTCTCAAACACCATGTCAAGCTCATCCGGGTCCGGCTCAACATTGCCTTTCAAAAAGGCCTCTTTATCCACATGATGAACATAAACACATGTTCTCCCCATCCCTACAATAATAAAAAACACACATATATCAAGTAAGTACTTAACAAAAAATATTTGCACAAAATACATATGCCATAACATATATATGAATTAATAACCCTAACCCCCACTTAACAATAACCACAACCCTAACCATAGCATAACCCTAACACCAACATGAAACACACATAACTCTAACCCTAGCATATTATGAAAGCCTAACCAACCCAAATTAGCAAAGAAACATAACATGATTCAATACAAATTTACAAATTCAAGCCAAAACTAGGGTTTCCCCAAAGTAGCAATATTTGAGCAAATGTGACAATTCCTATGGATGAAAACGAGGGGATCGAAGGAGATTACCTTAAGGGAGGGGTTGGCTTCGAAATCGACAGTCAAATACTTCGGATTTGCAAGATTTGAGAAGGATTTGAGAGGGGGAGAGGGGAAGAGAGGAGAGGCGCAAGGCTAAGGGTTTGGGGGGGGGGGGTTTGGGGGGGGGGGGGGGGGAGGGGAGAGAGGGTGGGGCCAGTCTAAATGGAACACAGACTGTGCAGCGCCCAAGAGCTAGGCGCTGCACATTACAAGTGTGGCGCCTAAGTCTGAGGCGCTGCAGTGCTGTCTGTGGGGCCGCAACTGGACCAGGGCTGCCACGCTGGCAGGAGGTGCGACGCCTAAGGCAGAGGCGCTGCATAGTGATGTGTGGCGCCTAGCTGTCGGACGCCACATAAAAAGGTCAGCAGAGTGAAATTTTTTTAAAACAAGGTCAGTTTGTGATTTAATTTGGACCTTAGGTCAAATATATGATTTCTGCCTCTCTAGGCTGCCTGACCAGGCTAGAAAATTAAAAATCTCAGGCACATACCAGGCAGCAGCTTTGCCCAGGCATGCGGCCCAGGCTTGCAACCGCACCGACCGCCCAGGCTCGGAGGCCACGATGCCGATCGATCAGCTACCTACCCAAAGGGATCAGGGCATGTCATGTCAGTACGTACGTCGATGCGCTGCGACGGAGCGCCTCCCCGCCGCTAGAAAATCTCGCACTAATCGATCGACGCGAGCCGTCCAACGGCCACCGTTACTGCTCTCTCTTATGCACGTTTCCAAAACCCCCCATCGGTCGGCGTCACGCGGTACCACTCGTACCATTGCTGCTCCGTCCATCTGGGCGGGTTCACGTGCTTTTCGTCAAATCATTTTGGAAAGGCCACTACACAACAAGTCACATTTAGCAATATATTTTCCATTTTTCTTGCGTGGGACCAGTGTGGTTGTCAAACTTTACGATCGACGGGCATGATGCATGCACTGAATGCAACGCAGGGTACGGGCACGTACGCGCGCACATGCACCGGTGGTGTGTCGTGGAATCGCATTTCGTTGCTGTTCTGATCAGTCCCGCGAGTCCGTAACCGTTACATTTCTGTTCTTCTGTTTTGTTTGCCCGACAGCACATAAATCGTGCAATAAACAATGCGTGCTTCTTGCAAATTCACTTAGTTTCCCCCAGATTGAAGCAGAGTCGGACTCCACAACGGTGATAGAATCATGTGATGGTCAATCTAGATGGTGGGATGAAGCAGCTGCTATTTTTACCAAGTGTGTGGATCTTTCTTCCTTGATCAGGAAGGTCAAATTTCAGTGTTGCCCACGTCCTTGTAACCAAGCAGCGCATGTGCTAACTAACTACAGTTATTGTATCAACTCAAAAAAAAACTACAGTTATTGTAATAAGATTTTTCTTAGTTGGACGGATGAGCCTTTAGGCTTTCTCGTTTCAAACCTTGTGGACAATGTAATTCCTATTTTCAATCAATAAAACTAGTCATGATGGTCTTTTCTAAAAAAACAATGCATGCTTCTTGTATTAGTATCCCACGAATGGATTATTCTTTTTCGTGGACATATTGCTGAGAGACGTCCGGTACTACTAATTGGCCTACTAGTTACGGCAAGGGTGCGTGTATCGACCCGATTTGCCTGGGTGGGGTACAAAGAGCGGCATTTTCAACCGAATATCCATTCGATCTTGTCGAACGCCCAGTCGATGAGCTCCGCGAGGTCGCCGCCGACGCTCATGTCCGTCTCGGGATCGAACGGGTATGGCTCCTCCGGCGACGTCGCGTCCAGCAGCTGGTCCATGGGTACCGCCGGCCTCGACCGCTCCAGAGGCTTCAGGGGCCGGTGGTACTGGGCCGGATCGGCACAGTAATCCTGGAACAAAAAAACCGAACGTCACACACACACAGCTCAGAGCACGTCGTAAGAAGTCACAGGCTCATAGCCCGCCAAAGGCGCTAAAACTGGGCTTGCCTGATCGGCGTGCATTTTCCTGACGAAGGTTTTGAAGGCCCGGTACTTGTTCCCGGCCAGGAGTTGGTCCGTGAGCCTGAGGTACGTCACCGCGGCGAGGCGGCGCGCCGGGACGCCGCCGAGGTCGACGCCGTTGGGACGCGCGTTCTTCAGCATCTGGTTGTACGCCCGCCGGTCGTACCTGGGCAGCGCGTTCTCGCACGCCACCTCGGTCCCCTCCCTCCACCCGGCGCTCAGCACCTGCTGGACGAGCTCCTCCGGGGCGCTCATGGCCTCCTCGGCCTGCTCCGAGTTCCGCATCTCCGCGCAGGTGAAGTTGAGGACGGCGCCGTCGTGCCGCGCCAGCATGCGCGCGATCGCCCGGTAGCCGTCCCGCCCGTCGACGTTGTAGTACCCGGCGGTGAGCTCCGCCGCGTGGCTCGGGTGCCTGTACCACCAGTGTATCCCCGACACCTGCAAAATCAGGCTCGTCGTTTTCTTCAGCAATTTCTTTCTCGCTGCAGATGTCAGTGCGAGACGTACCTTTGCGGCGAGCTTGACGGTGCAGCCCAGGAAGACCCTGTTGGCTTCGTCCAAGATCCTGTCGCCGTGCTCGATCAGCTTGCTGGAGTACCATGTGAGGAAGAACCTCCCCTTCTCGGTGAGGTACGTCGCGCCGGCGCCGTCCGCCGTGAAGAAGCGCGTGTCGTCAGGGGCGTCGTTGTACTCCCCGGCGTCGTCGGGGAGCTCCCACTCCGGGTGTCCGGCGTCCGTCGCTGCCGCTCTGAAATCCTCCTCTAGGTACTTGTCGTAGCACTGCAGGAACGACTCGTTTTTTGAGCAACTTGAACCAGCCGTGACAGAGTACTAGAGTAGTTCTGAATATCTCGGGATTCGAGCGTACTTGGAACTGCCCGATGCCGGGGAACGCCCACCCCTGGCTCTCCGGGTAGGATGGGTACCTCAGCTCGCCGGCAGGGCCAAGCCCAACCTCTATGTCCACGATCAGGCCACACTCCAACAAGTCCGCCATGTTCTCTCTGAAGCTCTCCATGAAATCCGCGTAGAGCTGGAATTGCAGCGGCTCACAAATAAGTAACCGGTTGATTAATTTGTGTTAGAGCATCTTCAACAGCCGCCCAATGCGCGGCGCCCAAAAATAGGTTTACAGCGCGCAAGTAAATTTTTTTAGGACGCTAGAAGACGTTTGCTCCAACAAGCGCTGCAAAATATGCTGCGCGCGCGAGTCCAACGGTCCCATCTGCAGCAGCCCAGAGTTTGCAGTCCGCGCGACCGGGCGCACTAAATATGCTGCGTGCGATGCCTTTTTGATGCGCGCGCTGCATTAGTTACAGCGCACGCGCACTTTTTATGCGGCTGCTGAAGATTCCAAACCGGATCCGCACATGCTAAAAACAGTTTTTATACCGTGCGGCACTCATATAGCGCTTCTGTTGGAGATGCTCTCAGTCTGATACAGCGAGGGTCGTGCGGCCGTGCTGTACCTGGATGGCGGTTCTGCCGTGGAACAAGGGCCGATCGTCCACGCCGATGGTGAGGTACTCCTGGTTCCTGGCCCCGCCGGGGCTAGTGTAGTACACGTCCGGGTCCGCCTCGCCGACGTCGCGCACCCACGCCGGTATCGGGATGTTCACGGCGTCGCCGACGTTGCCGCCGCACGCGTGGAACGACATGATGACCTGCAGCTTCAGTCCTTCCTCCTGCGCCAACCGGAAGAGCTCCCTGTACGCGCGCCACTCGTACCGCCCCGGCCCGGCGCCCTCCACGATGCCCCACCACACGTCCGCCATGACGCCGTCGACGCCCGCCTCCCTCAGCCGCCGCAGCTTCAGCCTCAGCCCCTCCGCGTCCTTCACCTTGTTCTCGGCGGTGATCGCTTCTAGCTGTTACGGTGTCGGTCGATCGTGTGAGAAGCATTGCCACCAAAGCTTGCAAAAACACATGAATTTGCTCCTTCGGTTCTTACGGGGAGCATGACGAACACCGGGACGTAGTTGGCCAGCATCTTCTCCTCGTCAACATCCAACGGCGGAGGCTGCGCGAGCAATCGCCAACGATACAAGAACTCAGTTCATGGCGCAAGAAACACTTCTCTGCTACTCCTACTATGCATGCATGTGTCGATGTACCTGTGGCTGTGGCGCACGAGAGGTCTGCGCGCTCTGGGAGGCGACAGCTCGTAGAGGAAGAGGGGAGGGAAGCGTCCTCCCGGAATCGACGACGATCCGTCCGGTGGCCGTCGGTGGAAGAAGAGCAGGTGATGCCGCCCTTCTCCGGCAACTCCCCCATGGCTGTAACTTGACCCCCGACGACGACGGCGTGGTCGCGAGCATGGTGTGCACACGGTTCTTGATTTTCTTTCCCGTACTTGTTTCTGCTGCGACCAATAGTTTTGTGGTCTTGGCGTCGCTGTATACTTATGTAAGTGGCCATTCCCCGTTGCCATGGAATCCGCGTGACACACGAATTCGTTCCTTTTTGGTGATGCGCAGCCATGGGAGGAGCCTGCCTGCTTGCCGGTATCCACCAAGGTGTGGTCTGCGTGAGCTGTGGTTCTGCGCGTGTGCGCATGTGGTTTTCGTTGACGTCCTCTTCGTTCTGCTCGACTTGTCTGTAGCATTTCCTGTTTCGTTATCTCGCGGCGCGGCGAATGTTGGGTCTGTAGAGAGGCTGGGTGTTTGTTATTTTGTCTCTTTGGTTTTGGCAGTGTGCAGTGATAGCTCCAGCGTAGCTACGCTGTAGATTCAACATGTGGACAGGCTCAAGTTTAGAGGCCAGGAAGAAAGGCGGAGCTTCTTTTGGCTAACAACTAGACCAACTATGCCCTTGTGAAAGATTGTGACACGAAACGTTTTTTTTTTGCGACGATGTAACGCCAAACGTTAAGAACTAACTTTATCCGCGCTATAGAGAAAAATGTGATTCCTTTTTAAAAAAATTAAACAAAATTTGAATGTCCACGGATTTGAGAAAACATAACGAAAAAGAAAAAAAGTTCATCAAAAAAATATATCAACGATTTTCAAAAAGGTTCACAAATTTGAAAATCCTTCATAGATTTTGAAAAACAAGTTCACTGACTTTGCAAAAAGTTCATCAATTTTAAATAAAGTTCACAAATTTTAAAAAATGTTCACCGATTTTGAAAAAAAGTTCATCGAATTTAGAAATAGTTCATTGAATTTGGAAAAGGTTCATTGATTTTGAAAAAAATTTCATCAGAGTTGTACAAAGTTCATCGAATTTGAAAAAAAATCATTGAAGTTGAAAAATTTCATTGAATTTCAAAAGAAGTTCATCGAATTGAAAAAAAACTTCATGAATTTGAGAAGGAAATTCATGTATTTTAATTTTTTTAGCAAAAAGACCATTCTAAAAACAATAGAAATAAAACTCAAACAAAACCATTCGAGCAAAAAAAGAAAATAAAGAAAGATTATAAGAAGGTAAAAGCTATAAATAATCACGTCAAGTCGGTTGGCTGGTTGGTTGTGTTAACGAACAATAAGCCAGGAGATCGCATGTTCGATTCACCTCTTTAAACAAAACAAAAAAGTAACATGGTCCGGCCCTGCACGGAGAATGGGATGTGGGTCCTGTACGGTTAAGCCTGTAACGGATGATGCCTATGGGCCGCCCATTAACATGCGTGCTCGTTCGGGTTTGATCGTTGTTGCATTTGTTCAGTTTTTATTTATTTTTTCTTCCCTACTTCTTCGGTTTACTCTAGTTTATTTGTTTAATTCTTGTTTTTTTCTTTTTTCACTGATTTTTCTCTCTTTTCTTTTTTGCACTGTTTTTTCTTTGATTTTCTTTCAATGTAAATTGGCTCATTTTGTATGGTCAGTCATCTAAATTTTTCGAAAAGAGGTGCTTTATGACTTAAATTTTTTAAGCATTACACTCAGCCTCTGCATAATTAAGATGCACACAGCCAAACAAAGTCCTTTCGTACAAACGAAAAATGAAAAGGCGGAATACAAAGAAACATGTAGAGTCCGTATAACTCCTAAAGCGAAGGTGAGCCAATCCTAAGATCATACTGCCACCCATGTTGGGTAAAAGTATCGCTTGCCGTATCCTCGAATCATGTACAACCTCCGTAAATAGATCTCAATTCTCCACGCGTTGCAGAGAGGATCATAAACGAAGAGTCTCAGTACATCTGTAGATAACCTGCATTAGAGAAGTACTTGTTAAAAACCTTATCATTTCTACACAGGCAAACTGACCAAATAACGGCACGCGCTCTCACCCTAAGAAGAGTTCTAAACATGTGATCAATCCCATGTAACCAGTTGCCAAATATATTAGCAACACTACAAGGAGGATACAAGCTAGAAGCTATCTAGATGACTGACCATATAGACCGAGCCAATTTGCATTGGAAGAATAAATATTTTATTATCTCATCATGATGACAAAAACACATTGTGGACTTTTATGCCAATTCCTCTTGATAAGGTTATCTTTAGTAAGACTGACTCTGCGACGAAGATACCATGCAAATATTTTATTCTTAAAAGGTATACTCATCTTCCAGATCTTCTTGTTATTATCAACTGGCACATCAGACCGGATTAACGCTCTATACATTGACTCCAGTGAGAATTGTCCATTCCCATGTAGGTTCGATCAAAATACATCAGACCCATGTGACAATTGCACCATAGACAACCGTTGGAGCAGGATGTACCACGATTGGAGTCTGGGTCCAATTAAATTTCTTCTAAACGTCACATTTGGCGAAAACGATTCTATTACCGTGGCAATAGTATCACCCTTGTGACACACAATGTTGTATACAGCCAGATATTGTTCCCGGAGTGTGGCATTTCCTAGCCACTTGTCCTCCCAGAATCTAATTTTCGAGCCATCCTTAGAGCATCTCCAACAGGCGCGCTAAATAGGCGTCGCGCCGCAAAATCGCCCGTTTTAGCGCGCGCAACCCGGCGGATGGCTCCAGCGGGCGCGCAATAGCCGCGCGTGCGGTATAAGCAGTTGGGCGCGCGCGTGGAAGCGGTACCTCGCGCGGTGTATTTGCGGCGCCCGCTTTCGCGCGCGGTACACTCGACGGTCGTGCTGCGCGCTCTTCTTCTCCCCCTCCAAAGCCCCGCGCGCGCCGGCGCCGGTGACCCGCACCCATGGACGCACGCGCCGGCACCCCGCTCACCCCGTCCTATAGCCATGACCCCCCCGCCACCGCCGCCACAAACCCTAGCCCGGGTGGCGTTGGCCTCGCCGCCGCCGGAGCTCCTCCGACGAGCGGCCTCGCGCACGGTCTCTTCATGCCGCCGCGGATGACCTCGGCGGCGGGTGGCGTCGCGCCGGCGCCGGCCCAAGCCGCCGCCTCCTCCTCCTCAAAGCTCCCCAATGCGGCGCGGCTAAAGAAGGGCAAGACATCGGCGAAGAAAAACAAGGCGGCGGACGGCTCCGGCACCTCCAAGGCGAAGAGGAAGAAGCTTGCGGGGCGTGCGACGGGCGCGGCGGCTGCCGAAGCGCCGGCAAGCTCACTCGTTGAGCCGGCGGCCGGCGCGCACAACATGTTCGACGAAATGCCTCCAAGGTAAAAAAATCTAACTTTTCATTTTTTTGTTCTTTTTTGAATGCATTCGTCACATATAGATAGCTTATTTGCATTGTGCAAAAAAATTTGTAGTCTCAATGATGATGCATACATGTCAACGATGGGTGTTGGCTCCAACAATTCGCATTGGTCTCAAACCAATGACATGCATTTTGAAGACCATGAGTTCAAGGTGGACGAGGAGGGTGAGGGCATTGTCCACGCACCGAAAGGAAGAGCGGGCAATTACACCAACACCGATGACATCTTACTATGCAGTACTTGGTTGCAAGTGTCGAGGGATCCATCCGTTGGAGGCGATCAAAGTAGAGATGCTTATTGGAACCGGATGAAGGAACACTTTGATGCTCGCAACGTGAGTGGAATTGACCGCTCCAACCGATCACTTAGGTCCCGGTGGTCGACAATCAACTCGGATTGTCAAAAGTGGGCGGCTTGTCAAAAGGCGGTTGACAAGTTGAACCCAAGTGGCACAAATGAGGACGATAGAGTAAGTGCCATTTCATCTTACATGTTGGTGCTAAACTTGCTTTGTTTTGCTTGTTGTTGGTGCTAACTTGCTTTGTTTTCATGTAGTTCAACATTGCGCAAAACTTGTTCAAAGAAGAGGAGAGGAAAACCAAGAAGGGGAAGATTAAGAAAGGAAGGGTTTTTACTTTGCCTCATTGATATGATGTGTTGAAGGATGATGAGAAATGGAAGAAGCGTGAAGATTTGGATGATTTGCATTTGAGCGACAAACGGAAGCGGACAATTAAGTTGGATGATGATGAGGAGGAGGATGATGCATCAAGTGATGACGGCAAGAGAAGCCCTACACCCAACTCGATTTCATACTCGAAGCCAAAGCGACCGGATGGGTGCAAGAAAGACCAAACCCAAAAGAAGAAGAGAAAAGGAGATGATGAGCTCAAACATGCTATGGAAGCTATTGTGAAGGCAAGAAAAGAAGCCAACGAGGTGAGGAAAATGGCAAGGACCCAAGATGCCGCGGCCGAGGAGAGAAGGTTGGCGGCCGAGGAGAGGAGGGTGGCGGCCGAGGAGAGGAAGGTGGCTTTGGAGGAGAGGAAGGTGAACATGAGGAGCGAACTAGGTTGTTCGGATGGGAGAATCACTTATTCTTCTTGGACACAAGTAACCTCAATGCGGTGCAAAAGGAGTATGTCAATCTTGCCCAACAAGAAGTCTTGATCCAAAAAAGAGCCATGGTTCGTGCAATGGATGGCGGTGGCCTCGGCGCCATGGGTGCCATGGGTGGCCTCGGAGGTACCGTGGGCGGTTTAGGTGCAATGGGAGGCATGGCTGGCTTTGGAGCACCCCCCGATGCTATGGTCACGATGGGAGGCATGAGTTTTGCTTCTCTCATGGGAGGCATGGGTGCACCTCCGGCCGCCATGGGCGGAATGTCTTTCGATGAGCCTCCTCGCACACATTCCCATGAAGATGCCGTTGAAGATCTTGCCAACACCGTCGGAGCTTCACGTGATGCGGTGCGCGAGAGGGAGGAAGATTCATCTTCGTAGGCGGAAGAATCGTCTTCCGAAGATAAGGACGAGGACGAAGACGAGGACGATGACGAGGAATGATGTGTCTTTTCTTTGTGTATTGAACTTGATTTGCATTTTGAACTTGGTTGGATGAACTTGTGGGCATGATTTTAAACTTGTGGGCATGAACTTCATCAACTTGTTTGTGTGAAATTTTTATTGTGTTGAAAATGTTCATCATTTTGTGTTGAAAAATGCCATATGCAATGCACCGGCGGGTCCGCGCGCTGCATTTTGGCGCGCTGCTGGAGCGACGCGCGCGCGCTGCATTTTAGCGCAGCCGTTGGAGCCAGCGCTGCGCGCCGCGCCAAACCAGCCGATGCGCGCACGGCATATGTGTTTTTTGCGCGCGGCGCGACCGGCGCCTGTTGGAGATGCTCTTAATCGAGAAGGATCCATAGGAGAAGAAATATTTCTTCGTAGCCATTAGATCCGCTTTGTAGTGTTCTCAAATATATTTGGCAACTGGTTACGTAGGATTGATCACAGGTTTAAAACTTTTCTCGGGATGGGAGAGCTTATCGTTGTTTGGTCGATTTGACTATGTAAAAATGATATGGTTTTTAACGGTAAAGTACTTCTTTTATGCATGTTATCTACAGATGTACCTGGCTACTTCGTTTATGGTCGTCTCTAAAACGTGTCGAGAATCGATACCTATTTACAGAGGCGTGTACACGATTATACGCTACGGGGAGAAATACTTTTACCCAACATGAATGACAACGTGATCTCAGGATTGACCCCTCTCCAGTTTAGGAATTATAGAAATGTTTACTTGTATTTCACCGGTTTTTATAATGTTTTTCAGAGTGGACTTTGTTGGATTGTGTAGATCCTAATAATGTAGAGACTGGGTGTAATGCTTAAACCTTTTATAAGTAAATAAAATCCTTTTATCGATTTTTTTTGCAGAAACACAGAGGCGCCGGTGATGCCTTTCTATTCATCTCTCGTTGTTCCCCCTGTGTAGATGATGCTCCCACGTGCTAGTCATGTCCAAACGAAAAGTGTTTTCTCTACAAAAAAATATGGATTAATTATGATAAAAGTTTCTATACAACTTGGCCAACGATTTGGGTGCAAACCGATGGTGATTTTCGTCAATCAAATCAGTCGCTTGCTTTATTTTCTTGTTGTCTTTAATGACTTAAACTTAACTAATTTTACCAGGTTTGTTATACTTGTACAATGTGTTGCATGTATGTTCAATGCAGAGGCTGAGAGTTTTGAAACCTCTCGTGTTTTTGAAAGCACCCAAGTAATTCATTTCGCTGATAAAAAATCAAGTTACACAACCAATCACATGTGGAAACTACAAGACTGACCAGAACAACACGATTGTCCTGAAAACTTTGCAGATAGAACCCTAAAACTAAAAAAATATACAAAACTATTTGTAGAGTTTCCTGCACTTGCTAAAGACCGCCGCCTAAATTTGGTGTCGCTAATGCGCACGCTAGAAGAGACGCCGAGCCTCCATCATTGCTAGACCCAAATAAGCATCATCACCAACGAGGCTGTGAGTCGATGAACAGACCCGCTGCAACCAGGGAGGCACATGTCGTTGTGGCACGTCGATCAGGGATGTTCCCATGCTACCTTGGACCCAGATCCGCTGCATTCCATCGACGAGGTCAGGGAAGAACGATAGATCCACCACCATCTGACCAACCTCCTCGCTCCAAAGCATCAATCTTGCCCTAGCCGCCAACGCCGCTGCGAATAGCGTCAAACGCCAGCGACACACCGAGTGACTAATCTCACAAGATCTGAAGAGCGACGAGAGGACCAAGCCACCTGCTTCATGCCGCCGCCGTTTAGAGCACCGCCAAGATGGGGGAGAAGCAGGGGCACCTTATTCCGGCATGGCGCCATCCCCGCAACTAATGCGATGCGCCTGAAGAAACTAGGCCAATCCTAACTACTCACCAAGGTCAAAATGCCGAAGGTAGGGGGCAAAGTGGGGGTCGCCGCCGCCTGTAAAAAGAGACCGTGCGTGGGCTTTGGGCGTTTAGGCCATCCGTGTTTGCAATCTCTCGTGGTTATACCATCTAGATACACCACGAAGAATCTCTTGAAAGAAAAGTTTTATCTCAAGGACCCACAAAAACTTTCTACCTCTCTAAGAAGAGAGATGAAAAGCACAGAGAAGCTCTCAGTCAATTGATCGAGTCACGTTTGATTTAGAATAATTGTTTTCAATGTTTTTCCCAAGAGCTGGAATTGGGTAACTTTTTATTTTGGGTTTAGTAGCTAGCTCTGTAAATAGTATTCTATATTAATGAAAATCACAGTAGAATAATTTGTTATACGGTTCTCGGTTAAAAGAGAAGATGGAATAAAAAGACACAGTTTAAAGGCAGAGGTGGGGGAGGGGGGCATATATTGTACAAGAGGAAAACGACATAAGCCAAGATAGGAAACTAGCTTTAGACGTGTGATCAAGCACCAAAATGGAAAACACTACCCTGTCCAGCGATCGCCAAATACAGGCTCGCAGGGAAAAAAGTGGTGCAATTATTTTGATCGACATTGAAATGATAGTGATAGCTGGACGAATAAAGTTTAAGTTCAGTCCAATTCTGGAGTCTCGTAGCTTTCATTGGTTTAATTAGCTCCGATCTTAGTAAATTTGAGGCTTTCCATCAGGTTTAATTAGCACCCACAGTTTGACGCAACGTCGGCATTACCTTAGCCAGCTGCTAGCTGCACGCCCGCACTGCACCACACCGTCCCGGCCCTTTGCTCTCGTTTCGTTTGCCACTCCTCAGTCTCCTCTGCTCTCCGCTGTCGGCGCCGCCTCCGCTCGTCGCCGTCTGTTCGTGCTGCCCTGTGACAGGTTAGTCCGCATAACCGGCCATCTCCTGCGCGATGCACGCCAGGCGCTAGTCATCGAAGGAATTCCCGGGCGGGCGCGGGCAGGCTTTGCTGCATGCATGGCTTCCAAGCCGACGCCTTGAGAGATTTGTGTGACCGGAGTTAATCAGTAGGCGAATCGGTCCGGGGCTTTGCGAGACCACGAGTTCAGGCGGTGCAACGATCGGTTAGTTCGTTGGCTAGGTGTATGATCTCAGCTAGATTCTGCTCGAACAGTGAAGATATTATTCCCCTTGGTAGTCGGATTGGAGTGAATTGCAAGAAACCACCACATTTGAGGCTTCTCTTGCAGAAAACAACCTGATCGCTAATCTTTTGCAAAAATCACCGCGCATTCAGTAAAAGTTTTGCAGATTGCACTGAACCTGTCATTTGGCGCGGCTAAGGGCGTTTCCGACAGGTGGGGCCCAATTTGGGTGACGTGTCCTAACGGACGCGCGGACGGCGCCGTTACCTTAAGACCGGCGCGGTCGGGTCGCGAGAGACAGACTGTCCGCGCCCGACCACATCTCGCTCGCTCTCTCTGCTCTCATGCTCGCTCGCTCCCCTCCCTCTTGCTCCTCTCCTCTCCGGTCGCCGCCGGCCGCCATGGTGTCTTGGAGCGACAGCGAGAGCACTGAGGGCTCCGCCGCGCAGTACATCTCCTCCGACGACTCCCCTGTCAAGGTTAGAACCTTCTATTGCTCATTTGTGTTATATGGTTTCTAGGGTTCAACATTTGCTTGATTTGAACAACTTTTTGTTGGATTTCTCAGATCCCAGCTACAATTGATGAGCCGTCGTTCGAGGGTCTTGCTGACGACTTGAATGTGATTTGTGAGCATGGGAATTTAGGGAGGAAATATGTTGCATTTGAGGGGATAAGCACTGGGAGGAGGTTCATTGCCTGTGCCACGGAAGTAAGTTTCAAGTTGTGTCTTTGCATCATTCCAATTCTTGTTCTAGGGTTTGTAGGTACCGTTCATGTTCTAGGGTTCATAGTTACTGTTCATGTTCTAGGGTTCATAGTTACTATTCATGTTATAGGGTTCATAGTTACTGAATTTAGTTGTACGGTTCATAGTTACTGAATTTAGTTCTAGGGTTCATAGATACTGTTCTTAGTCGTAGTTTTCATAATTAGTCATCATTAAATGAATCTGATTCTGAATCAGCTATTTAACTGAATTTGTAAGTAATGTCTGTAATTTTAAACTGACATTTTCTGTTGTAGGCTGTTGCAAATTGTGGATTAGTGCAGTGGGTAGATGAGCATTGGCCAGAGCATCTGCAGAATGCTATTCATAAGCTATGCCTTATGTATGAGGATAGCCAGCATAATAACATGATGGCATGCCTGGAGCATTCATGCACTATACACAATCTGACACAACAGAAAAAAGAGTTGCAGAAGACATATGAGAAGCTTGTTGAAGATGTTAACAACCTCTTGGATTATAAGGATAGCCAGCCTGAGGTAAACCAAAAGAATGATGCTGAGAACATTTCAGTGAGTGTGGAAAGCAGCATGACAAAGGATGCTGAGATCAAAAAATTGAAGGCTGTGGTTGACCAGTTAAAGCAAATTCATGTAGCTCAAGCCACTGTCATTAGGAATTTGAAGTTCAACCATCTTAAAGAGAAGGAAAAGTTGAGCTCTGATAAGAGGACTTTGGAGATTTGCTATGCTGACCTGAAGAAAAAGAAGGATGACCTGAAGAAAGAGAAGGATAAGCTGGATTGTTGCATTGCTGAGCTGATGAAACTGAAGGAGAAGTTGATCATGGAGAAGAGTACTCTTGCTTCCTGCATTGTTGAGCTCAAGACAGCAGGTGATAGCAACAAGAGGAAGCTTAACCAGATTAAGGCTATTTGTGATGAGGACTAAGTTGTGTTGTTGCCTGACCATGTGTGTCAATGATGTCTTTTGTAGTAACTATGGAGGAAAGTTTGTAATGTGTTAAGCTTTATTGTGGTGAACTCTACTATTTCTGTAGCAATGAACCTTGGATTGTATGTTGTTTGTCATGAATTATCAGTTTCAATTATCAGGTTTAATTAAGTTCAGTTTGTGATGACAGCACTGACATACTTGGAAATGATAACACTGACAGCAAGTAGATAGCAACCATAACTGAACATAGATATCAAGTACATAGCAAGTAGATAGCAAGCAGAACTTAACATAGGTAGCAAGTACATAGCAAGTAGATAGTGAACATAGATAGCAAGTTCATACTGCTGGCATACATAGATATTACCTGCATAGATAGTCTGACATAGATAGAACTGACATAGATAGAACAGGCATACTAACATACTAACAAAACTGAACTTTTTCTTCTACTGAGGAAACTGATGACAACATGTCACTCCTCCTTCTTCAGCATCTTCAGGTGTTGGGAGTGCCGCACGTCATTGTTGTTCACCGCCGCCCTCTTCTTCTTGGCCGGCGCTGGCTCCACCACATCTTCACCGCCGCCCTCCTCTTCTTGCTTCATGACGACGAGCTCTGGGTTGTCGGCGACCTCTGGCAGCTTATCCACTTCAATTGGGATGTTCTTTTGCCCCTCCACGGCGTCGAGGACGGGCGCCAGGAGCTGCACATCAGGCTCGTCATCGGAGGAGAGTACGACGACCTCGTCCACCTCGTCGTCAGAGGAGTAGTAGTCAGACTCGTCAGCGTTGTAGTCGTCAGAGGACTCGGCGTCAGAGTCGTCGTCTGGCCCGAGGACCCATGGATTGTGCCTCTCCTAGTAGGCGTTGTTGATGGGGGCTGGGAGAGCGAGGACGGCGTCGGTGATGTCATCCGCGGCGGCCGGCAGCGTGGTGGATGAGTGGTACATCCACCAACGTGCGCGCTGCCTGGGGTCGGGGGAGCGCTGCACCTCGCGCATCGCCCACGGGAGAATGGTCGCCGGCGGGATGGTGCAGCCGGTAGGGAAGGCACGCTGCCTTTCGGCAGGTGTCATCACCTTCACCAGGCCGCGGGCATGGTTCCTCAGCATCGCCGGACTGGGGAACCAGCGCGCGATCTCCCTGTACTGCGCGTGCAGTTCCTTGTTGTTGTCGGCGAGCTCTTCGATGCCCAGCTGCCAGTCCATGGCGACGGGGGTGGGGGTGGCTGTCGGCGGTGGTTTTGATAGGAGAGAGGGGGAAGAGGAGTGGGCGGTGCGGGCGACGAGTGGGCGAGTGATCGGAGAGAGCGGTGGGTGGACACGTATTAAAGGCTGAGAAACCGAAACGACGAGTTATACTAAACGCCCGCTCACCATTGGTATTGAACGCATGGTTACTACCCACTGGTCCTGGGTTCGAGCCCGAGGCCAGACTATTTTTTTGCAATTTTTTTGGTTTTCTAAAATTAATATGTTAGTAACTTCTAAAAATTTTGTGCAATTTTTTTTGGTTTTCTAAAATTAATATGTCAGTAACTTCTAATTTTTTTGGTTCAACATTTTCTCGATTTGAACAATTTTTTTTTGGTTTTCTAAAATGCCCAAGTGCTACCATTTAGGGTTTTGTTGACGACGAGGCACCCTAAATGCCCAAGTGGATCCATTTAGGGTTTTGTCGATGCCGAGGCACCAAAAATGCCCAAGTGCTACCATTTAGGGTTTTGTCGACGCCGAGGCACCCTAAATGCCCAAAGTGGACCCATTTAGGGTTTTGTCGACGCCGAGGCACCCTAAATGCCCAAGTGGATCCATTTAGGGTTTTGTCGACGCCGAGGCACCATAAATGCCCAAGTGGGTTCCATTTAGGGTTTTGTCGACGCCGAGGCACCCTAAATGCCCAAAGTGGACCCATTTAGGGTTTTGTCGACGCCGAGGCACCCTAAATGCCCAAGTGGATCCATTTAGGGTTTTGTTGACGTCGAGGCACCAAAAATGCCCAAGTGCTACCATTTAGGGTTTTGTCGACGCCGAGGCACCCTAAATGCCCAAGTGGATCGATTTACGGTTTTGTCGACGCCGAGGCACCCTAAATGCCCAAAGTGGACCCATTTAGGGTTTTGTCGACGCCGATGCACCCTAAATGCCCAAGTGGATCCATTTAGGGTTTTGTCGACTATGATCAACATCATATGAACTATGAAAACTATGATCACCAACATATCAACACCATGAAAACTAAGATCATCATCATATCAACTATGAAACTATGATCATCATCACAACAACAGAATGAGAACTTCTTGAAAACATCATAACTAATAAGTTCATCATCATAACCAGAGTACCATAGTGCATCACAACCATTAGGTACATTACATAGTCCACCACTTGGATTAGAACTAACTGGTTTCAACGTGAAATTCTTAATATTCTTCATCACAAACTAGCCAAAATAGGCTGAATTAAACATGTTTCAACATGACATCACTTCCTGCTGCCTTGAGAACAATTGAACCATTCAGACATCTTGTATGATGGCTTTCTCACTCTTCCAGTACCTGACACTCTTGGTGGTATGAATGTTCTCTTTGCCCTTGACCTAGCAGCAGTAGCAGAAGATGAACTAAGCCTATCAGCAGCAGCAGAAGATGAACTTGGCCTTGTTGGAGCAGGAGCAGAAGGAGTTTCCCTAGGTGCAGCCCTAGTTGCAGTTGGAGCTGATGGAGTTGTCCTTGGTGTTGCACTGGTTGCAGCAGGAGCTCTTGCCCTTGCTGCTGGTGGAGCAGATGGAGCTGCCATTGGTGCGTCAACTCTCCTGTTTTCCTGCGGTGACAACATATAGACAGATTACAACATAGTATTAAATATACACAAGATTTAACCTGGTGTTGGTTCCTTCTCATTGCTATGGCTGGCTTCAGATTTTTGTGGCAGCTAGTGTACCTATGACCTTTCAAGTTGCAATTGCTGCAGGTTATTGTTGCCATCCTTGAAGTATCCTTGGGAGCTGGCTTCTCAAACTGATTCCTTCTCCTCTTAGTCTGCTTCTTTCCTGGCTTGTCTCTGAAAACTGGTGGTTCTATGTCAGGGGTCCCAGTATTTGGCCATAGGTCAGGCCCAGACACAGGATACACAATTGGATTGTAGGCTTCTTGGTACATTGGTTTCTTGAAGAAATCACTAACAAAATCTTCTGGATGAAGTTTTGCCTTGTTAATTGCAGAAACACCATGCTTGCAAGGAACACCAGTCATGTCCCATTTGCTACACCCACATGTGTGCACTTGCAGATTTACTGCATATGTGCTTTCTCCACTGCTAACCTGGTATAGATCAGATGGACTGACATTATCTAGCATGGTGTTTTGCTTCTTCTAGCTTTTCAGCATATGTTGGGCATATTTGCCACTTGTCTGTCTCAGTCTTGGTCCTGTTTGCGTTGAACTTAACTAGCAATTTAGTTATGATGCCATAAACCATGGTTTTAATTGGTTTCCCTCTCACATCAAGTATCATTTTGTTGAAAACTTCACTAATATTGTTAACAACCAAATCAGTTTTATAATTTTTGTCCATGGCATGTCTAGCCCATGTATGCTTGCGTATCTTTCTAAGCCATTTCCAAGCTGCCTCACACTCTCTTTTCATGCCTTCCATTGCTTGATCAAAACCATGCTCAGTATATGAATAACTAGCCTGATCCATATACTTCTTTAACTCTTGTGACGCCCGGGTAATCATGCTACAGTAATTCCACGCTAATGATGCCACGTCACCTCGGTTACTGTTATTAATCTCGCAATGGTTCAAAAACGGTTCGAATTCAAATTTAAAATCAAGTCAAACGATTAAAGTTTTCAAAAGTCAAAACTAAAATGTTCTTAATGTGACAAATAAATCATGGATATTATTGGTGGAGTAAAAACATCTTTATAAAATATTTAAATACCCTGAAGTGATTAAAACAACATCAAAACAATTAGTTATACTCCTAAAATAGGTTACCAAATACTAAACTATTTTTATTCTGAGGTAAAACTTCTTAGAACAGTGGATTAATTTGACACACTATTTTTGGAGCTATTTTCATATTTTACTAAACCAAAAATATAGTTACAACTAAAATAAAAAGAGAAATGAATAAAAGGTAAAACAAAAAAAATAAAATAAAGAGAAAGCATTCACCCCCGGGGCTCCGACCCAGCAGGCCACCGGCCCAACTGGGCCACGACCCACCAGGCCGGCCCAACCGGCCACCCTCACTCCCCATATCCCCCACCACCAAACACTTAACCCACCCCCGTCGCCCCACTCCCCCCACGACGCCACCTCTCCCACCTCCCGATCCAGATTGGATCAGGATCGAACCACCCCGCCTCCCTGACGACGCCCGCCGCCGCCGGACCTCCACCACGTCTAACGCCGCCCCTGCCTCCTCCCAGGCGCCCCCCACTCGACTGGATCGGGGAGGGGCCAGATCCCGCGCCGGCCGAACGCACCTCGACGCCGGCGCCCATCCCCTGCGTCTTCGCCCGTCGTCGCCGGCCTGCCTCCCCATCGCCGCCTCATCTCCGACCCCCGCCCCACGCCCCACTGCCCGGTGCCCTGCAACCCCTTGTGAGGCCCCCTCCTTCCCCTTTTCCCCGCAGCCACCGCCGTGCGCTCGCGCTCCGCCACGCCGTGGCTCCGCTCACCGCGGCCCCGCTCCTCCTCCGCGTGCGCGCTCGCGCTCGCCGCGCGCAGACCACGTCCGCCCGTGCCCTGCCTTGCTGAGGCCTCGTTGGCCGCGTCCCGGATACGCCCTGTGCGTGCGCCGCCCGCGCCTTGCCTCCCTCCCGCATGCGTGTTGCTGCTTCTGTCGCGCGCCCGCCTGCCTTTGGCCGCGGCCACCCATGCCGTCCGCACGCCCAGCTGCCTCCCCTGCCGCCCTGCCCTGCACCGCCGTTCCCCCTGGCCGCAAGCTGTCGGCGGCCACTTGGCCGGAGGTGCCACCGGCGGTGCCGTGGCCTCTCCCCTTCCAGGCGGTAGCCCGCTAAACCCGAACCCGCTGTGGCCCTTTGGCCCAATGAAAGTGGGCCCCCTGCCCAAGATGTTTATTAAAAAAGGAAATTATAAATAAATAAAATATTAATTATTATTAAGTTAATTAATTATATTAGATTAACCTAATCACTAATTACCCTAATTAACTGTAGTTAATTAAAACAGAGTATGACGAACGGGACCCACCTGTCAGGTTGACCAAGTCAACTACTGACGTCATGCTGACGTCATGATGACGTCAGCAGACACTATTCTGGATAATGTTGATTAAATTAATTAATTAAATACTTAAAATGTTTTAAATCTTTTAAAATCAATATAAAATAAACCGTAGCTCGGATGGAAAAACTTTGTACATGAAAGTTGCTCAGAACGACGAGACGAACCCGGATACGCAGCCCGTTCGTCCTCCACGCATCCCTAACCTATCCAACTCGCAACTTTCCCCCTCCGGCTCCTCTGCACGAAAACGTGAAACGCCGGGGATACTTTCCCGGATGTTTCCCCCCTTCACTGGTACCCCCTCGTACCGCGTTAGGGCACACCTAGCACCACGCTTTGTCATGTCATGCATCATCATGCATTTGTTTGCATTATATTTATTGTTTCTTCCCCCTCTTCTCTCGCTAGACACCGAGACCGACGCCGCTGCTACCCAGTATGACTACGGTGTTGACGACCACTCTCTCTTGCCAGAGCAACCAGGCAAGCCCCCCCTTTGATCACCAGATATCGCCTACTCTTCTCTATACTGCTTGCATTAGAGTAGTGTAGCATGTTACTGCTTTCCGTTACTCCTATCCTGATGCATAGCCTGTCCTTGCTACTACTGTTGTTACCATTACCTGCTATCCTAAATGTTTAGTATAGGATGCTAGTGTTCCATCAGTGGCCCTACACTCTTGTTCGTCTGCTGTGCTATACTATCGGGCCGTGATCACTCGCGAGGTGATCACGGGTATATACTATATACTTCATACATGATACAAGTGGTGACTAAAGTCGGGTCGGCTTGTGGAGCACCCGCGAGTGATTCACGGATTGGGGGCTGAAAGGACCTTTGTCCCAACGGCCCTCTGTGTGGATCTTTGTGGCAAAGCGACAGGGTAGGTTGTGACTACCTAGGAGAGAGGTGGGCCTGGCCCTGGTTGGCGTTCGCGGATACTTAACACGTTTAACGAGATCTTGATATTTGATCTGAGTCTGGCCATTTGGTCTATACGCACTAACCATCTACGCGGGAGTAGTTATGGGTATCCCGGCGTCGTGGTATCAGCCGAAGCCTTCGTGACGTCTGCGACGGAGTGGCGCGCGCCGGATTGGACTGGAACGCCACTAGGCTAGGTCTGCTTTCGGCCGCGTACGCAACGTGCAGGTGTGCTAAGGGCGATGGGCCCAGACCCCTGTGCGCATAGGTTTAGACCGGCGTGCTGACCTCTCTGTTGTGCCTAGGTGGGGCTGCGACGTGTTGATCTTCCGAGGCCGGGCATGACCCAGGAAAGTGTGTCCGGCCAAATGGGATCGAGCGTGTTGGGGAATGTGGTGCACCCCTGCAGGGAAGTTAATCTATTCGAATAGCCGTGATCTTCGGTAACAGGACGACTTGGAGTTGTACCTTGACCTTATGACAACTAGAACCGGATACTTAATAAAACACACCCTCCCAAGTGCCAGATACCACCGGTGATCGCTCTCTCACAGGGCGACGAGGGGAGGATCATCGGTTAGGATTATGCTATACGATGCTACTTGGAGGACTTCAGTCTACTCTCTTCTACATGCTGCAAGACGGAGGCTGCCAGAAGCGTAGTCTTCGACAGGATTAGTTATCCCCCTCTTATTCTGGCATTCTGCAGTTCAGTCCACATATGATACCCTTTTTCCATTTGATACCCATGCATATGTAGTGTAGCTCCTTGCTTGCGAGTACTTTGGATGAGTACTCACGGTTGCTTTCTCCCTCTTTTCCCCCTTTCTATACCCGATTGTTGTGACCAGATGAAGGAGTCTAGGAGCCGGACGCCACCATCGACGATGACTCCTACTACACTGGAGGTGCCTACTACTATGTGCAGGCCACTGACGATGGCCAGGAGTAGTTTAGGAGGATCCCAGGCAGGAGGCGTGCGCCTCTTTCGATCTGTATCCCAGTTTGTGCTAGCCTTCTTAAGGCAAACTTGTTTAACTTATGTCTATACTCAGATATTGTTGCTTCCGCTAACTCGTCTATGATCGAGCTCTTGTATTCGAGCCCTCGAGGCCCCTAGCTTGTAATATGATGCTTGTATGACTTATTTTTATTTGTAGAGTTGTGTTGTGATATCTTCCCATGAGTCCCTGATCTTGATCGTACACGCTTGCGTGTATGATTAGTGTACGATTGAATCGGGGGCATCACAAGTTGGTATCAGAGCCGACTGCCTGTAGGAATCCCCCTTCCACACTCCTTGGCTGAAGTCGAGTCTAGACATTACAAAACTTTTTACTAACATGGTTGTGTGTCTTACGGGCCCATGCCGCCATTTGGGTGGTATTAGGATCTTTTACTCCTTGATCCTTACTCTGGGACTCTAGACTCTCTTCTACTCGGGTTAAACGAATTTACTAACTCTAACATTAGGATCCCGTGACCGTGTTCACCCCAAAGTTGATTAAGCCCTAGCTATTCCTTAGAGTAATATATTGAACATTATCCATACTGTCATTTGACTCCTTTGAAACATCTTTGTTTTCAGATGGAACCCACGAGATAGGTCGTGCGCCACACGATGGCCATTGGTGCCTCAGGATCACCTGCTGTGTTGTTCGAGATGATGACCTATCTGGATTATCACTGGCACCCTGAGTACACCGTGTACGAGGAGTATCAGGACTTTAACCAAGAGCAGTACCGTGCCATCGTTCACCTATACTCTCGGGAGTATGACTCCACTACCATGCTACACACTGCTCATGGTGTTGGAGTGACTATCGACATGGCGGTCCACGATGCTGCTTATGCTGCTCTGACACGTCTTCGTGGAGAGTATCGGGAGTTGTACACCTCCCCTTTCAGGCACATTGCTATCGCATCCGATGTTGGTGCGGAGGGATACTACACTGCTGCCTACTCCACTGTCACCCGAGAGCCCTTCTACCATTAGAACCTGGTTCTGCATGCTGATGGGCTGGATAGAGCTAACCGAGCTCTTCGCCACGAGTTGTACACCACTCGTCAGCACCTGTATCATGCTCTGACGCTGTTGCACCCCTCTGTCCGATCTGGTGCTCTGTCGCGTTCTGTGATCTACCCTGCCAGGACCGTGATGCCCCAGGGCGTCGGCTGGCCAGATGTGGGAGGTTACTCACCCGCACTTGGTCCTCTTCTACCACCTGTGTGTCGGGTTCCGCACCAGAGTATCCGCGGACCCCAGGCTACTCACGTGGAGGACTTTCCGTCACGTCACTACCAGCTGTCAGGCTATACCTACCGCCACAGTT
The DNA here is from genome assembly GCF_003073215.2 of Triticum urartu. Taxonomy (NCBI): domain Eukaryota; kingdom Viridiplantae; phylum Streptophyta; class Magnoliopsida; order Poales; family Poaceae; genus Triticum; species Triticum urartu. Next base: position 203,529,338 of record NC_053023.1, read on the forward strand.
CCTTCTGGGACTGATGTAGGCTTGCTTGTTAGTGTTAGATGCATTCACCGCGAGCGTGCGTGCCGCCTATGATGTTCTTAGCCTATGTATTAAACTCTGTGTACCGAACTCCATGCATGATCTCTTTTGTAAGATATGCCAACTACTATGTAGCATCTATCGTGTTCCTTTCATTATGCATGTTTCATCATGAATGATTCTTGTCCTTGCAATTTCTCAATGCTGAACTACCCCTATTATATATTAGCAGGATGGTTAGACTAGGTGGTCATGGTCATGGTGGCCATGCACCACCACCGCCTGAGTACATGGCTGGTATGATCCAACAGTTCGAGCTGAACCGCCAATTCATGGAAAATATGATGGCTCAGTTTCCTCGCCCCAATATGAACCATCAGCTAGCCCAAGTAACTCTGCAGGATTTCATGCGCCTCAACCCAACTGTGTATCGCAGCTCAACTCAGCCTATGGATGCTGATGACTAGCTCTGTGACATCACCTATGAGATGGAGTGTGCTGATGTAGCCCCTGCCAGCTATGTCACCTTTGCTTCCTTCTTCCTGAAAGGACCCACTGCTCAATGGTGGGACAGCCACAGGCGTACTCTACCAGTTGGAACAATCATCACCTGGCCAGAATTACAAGCTGCTTTCCGTGCCCGCTTCATTCCTCAAGGAGTCATGGACCGGAAGAAGCGCGAGTTCCGCAATCTCACCCAGGGCAACAAAACTGTTGAAGCTTATCAGCGGTAGTTTCTGGACTTGTCTCGCTATGCTGAAGAAGACATTGCAATTGATGCACGCAGACAAGAGAAGTTCCGTGATGGCCTTCAAGCTGACATCAAGCTCGCACTTCTAGTGCATGACTTTGCTAATTTCACCACCTTGGTGAACAAGGCCATCAATGTCGAAACTGGTCTGCAGAAACACCAGAGCTCTCACAGGCGCAACCGTGACACGGGCTCATCTTCGGGCCCGTCCTCGCAGAAGTGTAGGATATGGATTCCGAACAGCATGTTCCAGCCTACTGCACCTGCTCCAAGGCAGTCCTATGCTGCACCGCATCTGCCTCCCCCACCAACTAGGCAGCCGAGACTTCCAACTCCACCACTCGAGCTCATGTTCCCACTCCCAATAATGGTCTGTGCTACAAGTGTGGCCAACCAGGTCACCTTGCTAGGAACTGCTATCAGAATCCGAACCAGAATCAACTGGCCCTTCCCACAGCTGGCCGTGGAAGCAACCAGCCTCGCAACAACAATGCCAGGTCTTATGGGCGTGTTCATGCCAACCACGTTGATCTCAATGAAGCTCAAGACCAGCCTGCTACTGTGATGGGTACACTCCTCGTAAATTTAGTACCTGCATCTATTTTATTTGATACCTGTGCATCACATTCATTCATGTTAGAGGATTTTGCATTCATGCATGGCATTAAAAGCGAGGACATGAACACTTCGCTATTAGTACACACTCCCGCGGGCCAATGTCGGACCTCCATGATTTGCAACGACGCCCGTTGAAATCGAAGGACTGGAATTCCTTGTCTCTCCCATCGTATTGAAGTCCTGTAGCATTGATCTTATTCTGGGAATGGATTGGTTGAAAGCGCATACTGCTTCTATAGTTTGCGCCACTAAGACCGTCCATCTGCTACACCCTTCTGATGAAATAATTGCTTACCAAGCTCATCTAGTTCAAAACACCGAGGCACGGCTTTATGCCTTGAATGCGTTGAATGCTGCACCACTCGAGGGCATTGAAAACATTCCCATCATTCGTGAATTCCAAGACAACTTTCTAGAAGAACTTCCAGGGATTCCCCTGCTAGAGATGTCGAAAATTCATCATCGACTTGAAACCAGGCACCACTCCTATAGCCAAACGACCCTACAAGATGCCGCCGCATGAACTCATTAAGCTTAAGGAGGAAATCAACAAATCTCTTAGGAAAGGTTTCATTCGCCCAAGTTGCCCTCCTTGGGGAGCACCTTCTCTCTTTGTTAAGAAGAAGGATGGGACGAACTGATTAGTCCAAGACTACCATCCTATAAACCAAGCTACCATTCAGAATAAATACCCTCTTCCTCGGATCAATGATCTTTATGATCAACTGGCTGGCTCACCAGTGTTCTCCAAACTCGGCTTGAGGTTGGGTTACCGCCAGATCCGTGTTCGTGAATAGGATATCCCAAAGACCGCCTTTGTGACTCGGTATGGATCATACGAGTACACCATCATGTCATTCGGCTTAACGAATGCTCCGGCCACTTTCTCTCGTCTGATGAACTACATATTCATGTATTACCTCGACAAGTTCTTCGTGGTTTATCTGGATGATATCCTCGTATTTTCCAAGAACAAGGAAGAACATGCTGAACATCTTCGTCCTGTGCTGTAAAAGCTTTGAGAGCATCAACTCTATGCTAAGTATTCCAAGTGTGAATTCTAGCTCCCCGAAGTAACCTATATTGGGCATGTCATCTCCAAGGATGGTATTGCCGTCAACCCTGAACGAGTTCAGGCTATTCTCGATTGGACTCCTCCGAAGAATATCAAGCAAGTCTGAAGTTTTCTCGGTCTCGCCAGCTATTGCCGTTGATTCATCGAGAACTTCTCCAAGATCGCTATGCCTCTGACTAATCTGTTGCATAAGGGTGTCAAGTTCCAATGTACAGACAAGTGTCAGGAAAGTTTCCAGGCGCTCAAAGACAAGTTGACTTCTACCCCAGTTCTTGCTCCACCTGATACTAAGAAGGACTTCATCATTTACTGCGATGCTTCCCGTCAAGGATTAGGCTGTGTCCTAATGCAAGAGCGCAGAGTGATTGCTTATGCCTCTCGTCAACTGCGCCCTCACGAAGAAAACTACCTAGTTCACGACCTCGAGCTTGCTGCTGTCATTCATGCTCTGAAGCAGTGCCGACATTACCTTCTCGGTAATCATTGCGAGATCTTCACCGACCACCAAAGTCTGAAATCTATTTACTCAGCCAGATCTGAATCTCCGTCAGCAGAGATGGATGGAGAATGTTGTAGACTTTGACATGGGTATATGCTATACCCCATGCAAGGCTAATGTAATGACTGATGCCTTGAGCTGCAAGTCTTACTGCAACCACCTCCAGGTTTACAAAGTTCAGCCCTCGCTTGTCGAAGAATTTAGAAAGCTGAACCTTCATATTGTTCCTCCTGGTGCACTCGCTCCCCCTCCCCCAGAGTTTCAAAAGATGAATCTCCGTGTTGTTACTAAGGGTTCTCTAAATACCCTGGCTGTCGTACCAGATCTCGTAGATGGTATAAAGACTATTCAAGGTTATGACTCTGAAGTCCAGAAGATTAAATGCCATCTCGCATAAGGAAAGCCCTCATTCTTCACTATCACCGATGATGGCGCCTTGTACTTCAAACGCCGCCTAGTGGTACCATGTTCGAGGAAAAACCTAGATCGGACTAAAAAGGTTATGAAAGAAGCTCATGATACGCCTCTGTCCATCCATCCTGGTAGTACAAAGATGTATCAGGATATTCGTCAGAGATTTTGGTGGTCTAATATGAAGCAGGACATTGCTCGTTATGTTGCTGAGTGTGACGTTTGCCGTCGTATCAAAGCTGAACATCAAAGGCCTGCTGGAACTCTGCAACCTATCTCTATTCCTGAAGGGAAATGGGACCATGTTGAAATGGACTTCGTTACTGGTTTTCCCAAATCATAGAAAGGTAATGATGCTATTCTTGTCGTCATTGACCGGCTTTCTAAAGTTGCACATTTTCTGGCGGTCAAAGAAACAATCACTGCTAGTCATCTTGCAACTCTCTACATGTCCAGAATTGTTTCACTTCACAGTATTCCACTGGTTATCAGTTCAGACCGTGGCAGCTTGTTCACTTCAATATTCTGGGAAAGTTTGCAAGAAGCTATGGGAACTCATCTGTCGTTCAGTACGGCGTTTCGTTCTCAATCGCAAGGACAAGTTGAACGTGTCAACCAAGTTCTCGAAGACATGCTTCGAGCTTGTGTAATTTCCTTCGTCAAGAAATGGGAGGAATCTTTTCCGTATGCTGAGTTCTCTTATAATAATAGCTATCAAGCTAGTCTGAAGATGTCCCCCTTCGTAGTGTTATATGGATGAAAGTGTCGGACCCCTCTGAACTGGTCAGAAACTGGGGAACGTCCACTCTTCGGTCCCGATATTATCCAATAGGCCAAAGAACAAGTCCGCATTATTCGCGAGAATCTCAAGACTACTCAGTTACGTCAGAAGAGTCAGTATGACCGTCATCACAAAGACATGGTCTATCAACCTGGCGAAAAGGCTTATCTTCGAGTTACACCAATGAAGGGTGCTCACCGCTTCGGGATCAAGGGCAAGCTAGCTCCTCGCTATATCGGTCCCTTCACTATTCTCGAAAGGTGTGGAAAAGTGGCATATCAACTGGAGCTTCCGCCGAACCTTTCTCAGGTTCACGATGTGTTTCATGTGTCACAGCTCCGCCGTTGCTTCAAGGACCCAATCCGAGCAGTGGATCATGAAGTGCTCGAATTGAAATAGGATCTCTCCTATAAAGAGCATCCAGTCCGCATTCTCGACCAAGCTGAACGCCGCACACGTCAGAAAGCGATCAAGTTCCTCAAGGTCCAGTGGTCGCATCACTCTGAAGATGAAGCCACTTGGGAACGCGAGGACCGCCTGCGTGATGAATACCCCGCGCTGTTTCCTTCTACCTCCTAAATCTCGGGATGAGATTTCTTGTAGTGGAGGAGTTTTGTACCGCCCGGGTAATTAAGCTACAGTAATCCCACATTAACGGTGCCACGTCACACCGGTTACTGTTGTTAATATCGCGTTGGATCAAAACTTTTCAAAATTTAAATTCAAAATAATGTCAACAATAGAAGTTTTTCAAAATTTAAAAAGAAAATGTTCGGGGTGTGCAAATAAATGCCTAGGAATTTATGGTGTGGGATCCGTGCTTTTATAAAAGACCTAAATACTTAAAATGAATTAAAACAGAAAAGAAAATACAAAAAAAAAGAGAAACCCCCTGCCCCCTAGGCTCTGGCCCAGTTGGCCACCGCCGCCCGAATGGGCCGGCCCAGCCGCACCCCATAACCTCCCCCTACTCCCCCGCGTACTCACCGACACCCCACTCCCCCTCTCCAAAATATCTCCTCCCCCTCTCTCCCATTTGGATCGGGATCGAGGAGGCCGCTCATCGCCGCCGAATGCCGCCACCGCCCGGAGCCCACGTCGCCTCGCCGGACCCCCCATCGCCGGCCTGCCTCCCGCTCCGCCGCTCCGCCGCATCGTCCCCATCCCCTCCTCGAACCCCGCTGCCCCGATCCCTGCATCCCGCAGTGAGCCCCGACTCCTCCTCTCCTCCTCTGTCGCACGCCGCACCCCGGCTCTGCCTCGCTTCGCCCGCGCCTCGTTCGACCTCGCCCCGCGCCGCGCGCCCCGCGCCCGAGCTCCGGACGGGCTCGCGTCCGCAACACTCGTCGCCGCAGCCCCCGCTCGCGTGCGCCCGTGCGTCGTATCCACCGCGACCTCCTTCCCCGCGCCGTGCCTGGACCGCACGCCTCGCCATCCCGTTCGTCGCGCCCGCACGCCTGCACCCCGCGCCGCGGCCAATCCCCTGCTCCTGGCCGCGCCAATGCGCGCGCACGCCCGCACCCCGCGCTCCACGTACGCTCACCGTAGCCGCCACCCTCGCTCCCCTGCTTGCCCGGGCGCACTCGCGCACTCGCGCGCGCGCCCGCGCTTGACCTCGCCGCAGCCACCTGCACCGCCCCTGACCTCGCCCACCGGTCACCGCTGCTAGCGCCCGACTCCCCTCATCCCTGCCCGTGGCCGCCTTGGCCAAGGCCAGTCGCCACTCGGTCCGGCCGCACCCCTCCATGGCCCTGGCGACCTCCTCCGGTGGCCGCCCGCTTCGCCACGGCACCACCCCGCCGTGGCCTCGCCGGCGCCCGCGCCCGCCAACTGCCCCGCGGGCCAACGCCCGTTCGGGCTGCGCCCGACGCCTAGCGTCCGTTAGCCCCCTGGGCCTATGCCGAATGGGGCCCACCCCCTGAGAACGAAAAAAAGAATTAAGAATTAAAAAATAATAATATATAATTAATTAATTTATTAACTAAATAATTAAATTAATTAATTAATGAATTAAGTTAATTAATCCTATTTAATTAATCTATTAGTTTAATTAAACAATAATTAGTTTAACCTAAACCCTAATCAACCTAATAGTTTATGACAGGTGGGTCCCACGGGGCCCACACATTAGTTGACCAGTCAACTCCTCTGTTGACTGCTGACGTCATGCTGACGTGAGCGTGCACTATTCTGGATAATGTTAAATTAAATTAATTAAATAAATGCTAAAATTGATTTTAATCTTTTAAATTCAATATAAAATAAACCGTAGCTCGGATGGAAAAAAACTTTCTACATGAAAGTTGCTCAGAACGACGAGACGAATCCGGATACGCAGCCCGTTCGTCCGCCATGCAGCCCTAGCATAGCAAACACGCAACTTTCCCCCTCCGGTTCATCTGTCCGAAAACGCGAAACACCGGGGATATTTTCCCGGATGTTTCCCCCCTTCACCGGTACCACCTCATACCGCGTTAGGGCACCCCTAGCACCGATACTTGTCATGTCATGCATCACTATGCATCTGTTTGCTTAATATTTATTGTTTCTTCCCCCTCTTCTCTCGCTAGACACCGAGACCGACGCCGCTGCTACCCAGTACGACTACGGTGTTGACGACCCCTCTCTCTTGCCAGAGCAACCAGGCAAGCCCCCCATTGATCACCAGATATCGCCTATTCACTCTCTACTGCTTGCATTAGAGTAGTGTAGCATGTTACTGCTTTCCGTTAATCCTATTCTGATGCATAGCCTGTCATTGTTGCTACAACTGTTGATACCTTACCTGCAATCCTAAATGCTTAGTATAGGGTGCTAGATTATCATCAGTGGCCCTACATTCTTGTCAGTCTGGCATGCTATACTATCGGGCCGTGATCACGTCGTGTGTTGATCACGTGTATATACTATACATACATATATACATGCTATACATGTTGTGACTAAAGTCAGGTCGGCTCATTGAGTACCCGCGAGTGATTCCGATGTTGGGGGCTGAAGGGGCAGGTGGCTCCATACTGGTAGAGGTGGGCCTGGGTTCCTGAAGGCCCCCGACTGTTACTTTGAGGCGGAGCGACAGGGCAGGTTGAGACCACCAAGGAGAGAGGTGGGCCTGGCCCTGGTCGGTGTCCGCGGTTATTTCTAAATAACACGCTAAACGAGATCTTGGTATTTGATCTGAGTCTGGCCACTGGCCTATATGCACTAACCAACTACGCGAGAACAATTATGGGCACTCGATGTCGTGGTATCAGCCGAAGCTTTCATGACGTCAGCGACTGAGCAGCGTGCGCTGGGTTGGACCGCGTACGCAACTTCCTTTGTAATGGAGGTTGCTAGGTCTGCTCTCCGACCGCCCTCGCAACATGCAGGTGTGCAATGGGCGATGGGCCCAGACCCCTGCGCCATAGGATTTAGACCGACGTGCTGACCTCTTTGTTGTGTCTAGGTAGGGCTACGACGTGTTGATCTTCCGAGGCCGGGCATGACCCAGGAAAGTGTGTCCAGACAAAGGGGATCGAGAGTGTTGGGAAATGTGGTGCACCCCTGCAGGGAAGTTAATCTATTCGAATAGCCATGATCTTCGGTAACAGGATGACTTGGAGTTGTACCTTGACCTTATGACAACTAGAACCGGTTAATTAATAAAACACCCCTTCCAAGTGCCAGATACAACCCGGTGATCGCTCTCTAACAGGGCGACGAGGAGAGGATCGCCAGGTAGGATTATACTATGCGATGATACTTGGTTAAGTTACCATCTACTCTCTTCTTCATGCTGCAAGATGGAGGCTGCCAGAAGCATAGTCTTCGACAGGACTAGCTATCCCCCTCTTATTCCGGCATTCTGCAGTTCAGTCCACATAGATACCCCTTTTCCATTTGATACCAATGCATACATATGTAGTGTAGCTCCTTGCTTGCGAGTACTTTGGATGAGTACTCACGGTTGCTTTGCTCCCCCTTTTCCCCCTTTCTATACCCGATTGCTGCGACCAGACGAAGGAGTCCAGGAGCCAGGCGCCACCATCGACGACGACTCCTACTACATTGGAGGTGCCTACTACTACGTGCAGGCAGCTGACGATGGCAAAGAGTAGTTTAGGAGGATCCCAGGCAGGAGGCGTGCGCCTCTTTAGATCTGTATCCCAGTTTGTGCTAGCCTTCTTAAGGCAAACTTGTTTAACTTATGTCTGTACTCAGATATTGTTGCTTCCACTGACTCGTCTATGATCGAGCTCTTATATTCGAGCCCTCGAGGCTCCTGGCTTGTAATATGATGCTTGTATGACTTATTTTTATTTGTAGAGTTGTGTTGTGATATCTTCCCGTGAGTCCCTGATCTTGATCGTACACGTTTGCATGTATGATTAGTGTACGATTGAATCGGGGGCGTCACAATAGCACTCTCCCATAAAAAAATGGCAGCAAATCTTGTGAGCGCTAAAGTTTCTGTTTTTTACAACAAGATCGCAAATACTTTCCCCAAGTCTTCCCAAAGGTTCTACTTGGCACAAACACTAATTAAAAGCATAAAGCCACATCTAAACAGAGGCTAGATGAATTATTTATTACTAAACAATAACAAAAAGCAAGGAACAAAAATAAAAATTGGGTTGCCTCCCAACAAGCGCTATCGTTTAATGCCCCTAGCTAGGCATGATGATTTCAATGATGCTCCCATAAAAGATAAGAATTGAAACATAAAGATAGAATCATGAAGAATATAACTAGCACATTTAAGCCTAACCCACTTCCTATGCATAGGGATTTTGTTAGCAAACAACTTATGGGAACAAGAATCAACTTGCATAGGAAGGCAAAACAAACATAACTTCAAAACTTTAAGCACATAGAGAGGAAACTTGATATTATTGCAATTCCTACAAGCATATGTTCTTCCCTCATAATAATTTTCAGTAGCATTATGAATGAATTAAACAATATAACTATCACATAAAGCATTCTTTTCATGATCTAAAAGCATAGAAATTTTATTACTCTCCACATAAGCAAAATTCTTCTCATTCGGAATAGTGGGAGTATCATAAGAAACTCGAATACTATAAACTGTTTCCACATTAAAGGAGTAATGTTCAGAAAAAGGGTAATCGTAATCATGACAAGTTTTATAAATATAATCACCTCTACTTTTTGTAGCATAAGTATCATCACAATAATCATCATAAGTAGCAACTTTGTTCTCATCATAATCAATTGAAACCTCTTCCAAGATAGTGGAATCATTACTAAATAAAGTCATGACCTCTCCAAATCCACTTTCGTAATTATCACAATAAGATTCAACATCCTCCAAAATAGTGGGATCATTACTTCCTAAAGTTGACACCCTTCCAAACCCACTTTCATCAATATAATCTTCATAAGTAGGAGGCATGCTATCATCATAATAATTTTGCATATCAAAACTTGGGAGACTACAAATATCATCTTCATTAAACATAGCATCCCCAAGCTTGGGACAAACATTAATTGCAGCAAATATATTTTCAAACTTGTCATTCTCATCAAACATAGCATCCCCAAGCTTGGGCCTTTTCATATCATAAGCATAATCACTTTCATCATTACTAGTATGGATAGCACCAATAGTATAACAATTATCATCATCACAATGAGTAATAGGGGCACCATCATTTGGGACGGATACCTTTTCACCTTTGCTCCTTCGTCTTTTCTTTTTCTTCTTCACATTATGTGTGGGTTCAATCCTCTTTTTGGAGCTCCTTATTGATGAGATTGGTTGATTAGAAGGCTCCTCCTCGTTACCTGATTCATCATAAGAAATAATAGGAGGATATTGGGAAGCCTATTCCTTTTCATTAATATTCTCTTCATCCTCTATTTGTCTTCTTTTCTTTATGTAATTGGTAATATAAGGATTTTCAATGCAATTCACCGCACAATACATAAAAATTTCTTCTAGATTAATATCGAGGAATTTCTCAAGGTTATATTCTGGAATATGCTTAGTTATACATTTCATTTCTTCATAACCCAAAAGCAAACTAAGTTCATTATGATGTGCAAGGGAAATCAAATCATCACAATTTTTGGACACTATACGATCATGGAACAATTTGCATCGGAGATTTAAACGACCACGTTCATTGCAAAGTTCACAAGTACGGTGAAGAAATTTTAAATTTTCAACACAAACATCTAGCCTCTCTTGCAAGCACTTAGTTTCCAAATACTTATGCCTCTTGCAAAATATATCTTCCCTATTTGGTGTATACTTGCAAACTATATGCACTCCACAAAAGTTGACATGCTTATAAGAGACATTTTCGTCATGACTAGTGCAATCATCATTAGTACTATGGATATTCAAGGAGTTCATACTAACAACATTGCAATCGTGCTTATCATTCAAAGATTTAGTGCCAAACATTTTATAGACTTCTTCTTCTAGCACTTCAGCACAATTTTCCTTTCCATCATTCTCACGAAAAATATTAAAAAGATGAAGCATATGAGGCAAACTCAATTACATTTTTTTGTAATTTTCTTTTATAAACTAAACTAGTGATAAAATAAGAAACAAAAAGATTCGATTGCAAGATCTAAAGATATACCTTCAAGCGCTAACCTCCCCGGCAACGGCGCCAGAAAAGAGCTTGATGTCTACTACGCAACCTTCTTCTTGTAGACATTGTTCGGCCTCCAAGTGCAGAGGTTTGTAGGATAGTAGCAAATTTCCCTCAAGTGGATGACCTAAGGTTTATCAATCCGTGGGAGGCGTAGGTTGAAGATGGTCTCTCTCAAAAAACCCTGCAACCAAATAACAAAGAGTCTCTTGTGTCCCCAACACACCCAATACAATGGTAAATTGTATAGGTGCACTAGTTCGGCGAAGAGATGGTGATACAAGTGCAATATGGATGGTAGATATAGGTTTTTATAATCTGAAAATATAAAAATAGCAAGGTAACTAATGATAAAAATGAGCGTAAACGGTATTGCAATGCGTTGAAACAAGGCCTAGGGTTCATACTTTCACTAGTGCAAGTTATCTCAACAATAATAACATAATTGGATCATATAACTATCCCTCAACATGCAACAAATAGTCACTCCAAAATCACTAATAGCGGAGAACAAACGAAGAGATTATGGTAGGGTACGAAACCACCTCAAAGTTATCCTTCCTGATCGATCTATTCAAGAGTCCGTAGTAAAATAACACGAAGCTATTCTTTCCGTTCAATCTATCCTAGAGTTCGTACTAGAATAACACCTTAAGGCACAAATCAACCAAAACCCTAATGTCACCTAGATACTCCAATGTCACCTCAAGTATCCGTGGGTATGATTATATGATATGCATCACACAATCTCATATTCATCTATTCAACCAACACAAAGAACTTCAAAGAGTGCCCCAAAGTTTCTACTGGAGAGTCAAGACGAAAACGTGTGCCAACCCCTATGCATAAGTTCACGAGGTCACGGAACTCGCAAGTTGATCAGCAAAACATACATCAAGTGGATCACGTGATATCCCATTCTCACCACAGATAAGCACATGCAAGACATACATCAAGTGTTCTCAAATCCTTAAAGACTCAATCCGATAAGATAACTTCAAAGGGAAAACTCAATTCATCACAAGAGAGTAGAGGGGGAGAAACATCATAAGATCCAACTATAATAGCAAAGCTCGCGATACATCAAGATCGTACCACCTCAAGAACACGAGAGAGAGAGATCAAACACATAGCTACTGGTACATACCCTCAACCCCGAGGGTGAACTACTACCTCCTCATCATGGAGAGTGCCGGGATGATGAAGATGGCCACTGGAGAGGGATTCCTCCCTCCGGTAGGGTGCCGGAACGGGTCTAGATTGGTTTTCGATGGTTATGAAGGCTTCTGGCGACGGAACTCCCGATCTATTCTCTGCTCCTGGATGTTTTTAGGGTATATTGATATATATAGGTGAAAGAAGTCGGTCATGGGAGCCACGAGGGGGCCACGAGGGTGGGGGGCGCGCCCAGGGAGCAGGCGCGCCTCCCTGCCTCGTGGCCACCCCGAAGCTTCCCTGACGTCTACTCCAAGTCTCCTGGATTGCTTCCGTTCCAAAAATAACTTTCCTGAAGGTTTCATTCCGTTTGGACTCCGTTTGATATTCCTTTTCTTCAAAACACTGAAATAGGCAAGAAAACAACAATTTGGGCTGGGCCTCCAGTTAATAGGTTAGTCCCAAAAATAATAGAAAAGTGTATAATAAAGCCCATAAACATCCAAAACAGATAATATAATAGCATGGAACAATAAAAAGTTATAGATACGTTGGAGACGTATCACACATCACACAAGGAAGAGGAGGCCGGAGGCATCGGTGCTACAATGCAGCTCGCCGCCGATGCTACAAGTGTTGTGACCACGCATCTCGCCGACGATGGAGCTGCCAGTGGCGGAGATGCAATGTAACACACGGGGTGTTGCGAGCCTACGACCAATGGATCTCGCCGGCGGCGATGCTTCACTGCAACGCCCAAGTTTTTTCAGCGTGGTGGAGTGGCAGCTGCGAGTTGGACGGTGATACTTTCGACGACGACAACATGTTGCGTTTGTTACTGCGAGTGTCCAGAGGTCAGAGGAGAATGAAGCAGAGGCCAGATCGGTGCGTTGAGAGCAGATCGAAGCGACACTGCGTTGACCCATTCAACTGGAACGAGGGATGGATCCGATGATTCGCTACCCGACTGATTTCCTGGAGAAATCAGTCGGCTGATTTGTAGCACTTGCCCGTTTTTACTCTCAACAACTATGTTTGGAAGCACAAGGAATATCTATAAGTCATGAAGAAAGCAATAGCAATAAAACTTAACAATCATTATGCTAAGCTAATGGATGGGTCTTGTCCATCACACCATTCTCCTAATTATGTGATCCCATTCATCAAATGACAACACATGTCTATGGTCAGGAAACTTAACCATCTTTGATTAATGAGCTAGTCTAGTAGAGGCTTACTAGGGACACTGTGTTTTGTCTATGTATCCACACATGTATCAAGTTTCCGGTTAATACAATTCTAGCATGAACAATAAACATTTATCATGATATATGGAAATATAAAATAACAACTTTATTATTGCCTCTAGGGCATATTTCCTTCAGGGACACCCCTGCAGGGTTTAAACTTTTGAAAGCCGTGCCCGTGGTTATGTGGCAGATGGGAGTTTTTAATATCCGGTTGTAGAGAACTTGACACTAGATCCGAATTAAAATACAGCAACCGCGTGTGTAACCATGACCACCTCTTTTTGAGTGAGTTCAAGAAAAGAACACGGTGGGGTTATGTTTGAACGCAAGTAGTTTAGGATCACTTCTTGATCATTACTAGTTTGCGACCGTTGCGTAGTTTCTCATCTTATTCTTGTACTCGTAAGTTAGCCACCATATAATGCTTAGTGCCGCTGCAATCTCACCACTTATCCTTTCCATACCCATTAAGCTTTGCTAGTCGTGATACCCATGGTAATGGGATTGCTGAGTCCTCGTGGCTCACAGATTACTACAACAACAATTGCAGGTACAGGTAAATGCGATGATTTGACGTGAGAGCGATGCTTGGTTGCTTTTGGAGTTCTTCTTCTTCTTTGATCAAGGGATAGGTTCCGGGTCGGGAGCCTGGGATTAGCAGGGTGGATGTCGTTCTTCTTTTTTGTTTGATTTCATCCATAGTCAGATCCCGCTCTTCTGTATGATGATTGCTATGTATTGATGAACTATTGTATTCATGTTGTAGCTTGTGGCGAGTGTAAGCCTTTATCTTGTATTCTCATCTATTTAGTACATGGTATATTGTAATGATATCCACCTTGCTATGCGCTCAAAATGCGGTTGTGCCCCAATCATGAGTTCATCACGTGATTGGGATAGAATAGCATCTTGGGCGCTACAGGGTCATCCGGGACTGTACCTTAGAAGGGTGAAGCCAAAAGCTAGCATTCTTATAGAACACAATAAGTCGGCCTAAGGGAAGTGAATACAGCTTCGCGCTTATCACCAGGGTTTTTTCGCAACCATTGGTTTTCATTTATGTCACGCATCTGGACTATAAATCTACCCAAAGAAAGGAACCCTTGGAGGAACTATTTTCATTGGAAGATGTTTCTTGCGTTAAACAGTAATATAACATAACTCTCCACACATGTTTCGTCTGTTCAAGCCAGATGGCCGGATTGCCTGGTTCCCGAAGTGTTGCCCTATTTCCCAAGGCATGGAGTATGGAGCACTTCCTGATCAATGATCGGGGAGGTAGAAGCCGATGGCCGGTTAAGACAACATTCTTTAAAATAACAATAAGAAAGCGGATTGAGCTCGATCAATGTAAAGTACATAGATACATAGAATTGACACAACTACTCTTGATCAACATTGTCTATCAAATGCTCTAAAGCACAATCCTTCTGAGAATAGCGAGCAGCTGGCATAACATCATCATACACCAATCTTAGAGGTATCTCTTGGCCGTCAGGACCCACTGGACCAACCCAGGCCATATGCTCCGGGTCCAACTTGGTGAAACGGGTCTTCACCATAGCCCATGCCTCGCGCGCCCCTTCTCGGCAAGTTGAGATCTTCCATAATTCGAGACATCACCGGGCCCCTTTAAAGTGTTCAGCCAGTTTGACCATACTCTTCGATGGCACATCTAATGGCCATAATGCCTTGGTCATGCTCTTCATGGCCTTACGAGCCCTCTCATGAGTCCTCGTCGGCTCTTTTAGAAGATTTCCGCCATACGTGCTGACCTCTTCCTCAGGCCACCCAGTCAGGAGACCTAACAAGCAGGCATTGCATTTCGTTAAAAACACCACTTGTACCTACTCATAAAATGGTAAGACCAGTTCTTACCAAATATGCCGCCTTTTAGCTTCTGGTTTTCCTCCAAGGCTTGTGCCAGCTGAGTTTTCAAACTCTTAATTTCCTCGGCTTTCCATTCATTCTCCGCCTTGAGCTCACTTTTCTCTTCATGACTTAACGTCAACACTCATTTACCAGCCTCAAGCTCCTTGTGCAACTCATTGGGAAGCGGCTCTTCCCACTTACCAGACATATCGCCGCTGGCTTTTCGAGCCGCATCCAGTTCGGCCTTGGTGTTGACCAACTGTGTCCGGCTAGCCTCAAGATCCTCGGACATCCTTTTGCTATGCTCTCTTGTGGCCTAAAAAGTCATATCATTAGAAATCCTCAACTCAGTCGTCTCGCCCAAATTAAGGCTTGGGGGCGAGTTGGTTAGGGAACATGATCTGTTTTCAAGCTATTTTAGTTACATACCTGCACTTTGGCGGCAAAGAGACCAGCGATCACTTCAAGACTTGTCCGAGCAGCTCCAAGGTATGCATCCACCGAATTAAAGGCGTTAAATTCCTGGTCGGCAAATGTGGCATGACGTAAAGTCTCCCTCTGGTGGCAAGGATTCATTACGCTGTTGACCTCAGAATTGGTAATCGAAACATCATCGGAATCCGCCGGAGACATGCCGGCTGCCGCGTGTTCGGAGGAAGCTCCGGCTTGTGCCGAAGACCTAGGACTGAAGCTGCGATCCAGCGCACCCGGGGAATCTCCGGACTGATGCAGGTGTATACTTCTTCTGTGAAATTAAGAAACTTTTAGCAAAAAGGCGTCTAGAGCAACCCTCGATATGATTCTGGAATACGTCACCTCTGGGCCGAGGAGGCAGATGCTTCCGCTTTTTGGCGGAGGCCTTCCGTTTTGATCCCCTATTAGGGGCCGAAGCTGGTGCGGTTCGACCCCCAAGACAGTCTGGCGCGTGGTACGACGACCCTTGGGAATAGAAGTCATCATGTTGGGAATAGCGCGAGATGAGTGCCCCGTTTGGGAGGACTTCTTTTCACTTAGTGTGGAAGAGGGAAGCACCCCGGTGTGATCGGCCATTAGAGCGACCTTGGTGTCGTCAAGGCTCTCTTGATAAAACACCCCGTCATCGAAATCGATCGACGTCTCCAAGTCGTCATGCGATACGTCTCCGTCGTATCTATAATTTTTGATTGTTCCATGCCAATATTATATGATACGACCATTGACAGAAAAACAATGGCGTGAATAATTATCCCAAATCTTTCACAGTACGGTGTCTCCCAAAACAACGTGGCGCTCGCGATCTTATAGATGCAATCACCACAGAAACAACACGCACACCCAACAAGAGGAAGTACGCGGACGATCTTTAGAAAGATCAGCAACAAATTAGAGCTAGATGCCTCCAATCTGCTAGCCTGAATTCACAAAGTAATCAACTTCTCAACTGATATTAACTCGTATGGGAAGATACCCAGACTTGCCCGTGCCTAACAGCAAAATAAAACCCACCCCTTACATGAGGCACAACCTCCCTTTTATATGGTGCACACAGGCACACGATACAAGGGCTCAGCCCGACTCTATCGTGAGTTGGTTTCCAAACCGACTTAAACAAAAGGACTTTCTCTCTCCTGTCTCTACTAATTAGGAATTAACTAATTTAAAAAGATCTGGCAAGCTGATCACAAGAATCCAAAACTAACTAGTACTCCATCACGTAACATTGACTTGACTTTGAATAACCAATACACGCACCTATTGTACTCATCACGTATCAACATGGTGTTCTGAACTCCGACTAAACATCATCCATTGGTGCAGTTCGGATTGAAGTTTCCCCATTAAATTTATTTGTCATCATCTTGCTGCCATGATAAAACTTGCTCGCCTGAACTGCCTGGTGGGTGTTATAAACAACAACATGCTCTCTCCTTTTCTGACATCGTGCGGGCACGACATATCTCTCCTTTATTCCTTGATGATTTGTTGTAATAACAGTATCATTTGCAAAGGCACATGGGGTCACTTCATCCTCCCTCCCTTGAAGTGAAACCATCCTCGGTTTCGATCTATACTTTGCGGATCTTTTCTTGAACACTTCGACGCTGCACTTTATATCCTTTGCATCCTTAGGAAGGATCGCATAAAACTCACCCTTATGCATAAAGGTGAACTTATTTGTTCGTCCATGATGAAGAGCGTTAACATCATGCTGCCAGGGACACCCCAAAATAAGGTGACAAACATGCAGTGGCATAACGTCGCATTCCACCTTATCAACGTAGCCACCAACAAAAAAAGGAACCTTCACCCTGTGAGTAACCTTCACTGTGCCCACATTATTGATCCACTTCATATAGTATGGTTTTGGGTGCTCCCAAGTTGGCAAAGAAAGAGACTCCATCACATCCTTGCTAATCATGTTGCTAGGACTGCCGCCATCAATTATCAGTTTGCACACTTCTCCCTTGATGGTACATGCAGTTTGAAAAATACTCCGTCGTTGTCCTGGTTCAAAAATGACCTTGTCATCTCGCTAGACCTTATGTTCTAGCAAACTCTCCATATCAGGATCATCTTGAGGATAACATAGTATGGTATCACCATGACATCTTTCGATTCCATCCTCTAACTTAGGCATCTCATCTTCAGATTCTAAAATATATTCTGCATCAACAAGTAGAACCCTTCGTTGATTGGAACATTCATGCTTCATGTGTCCACGTCCTCCACACTTGTGGCAAATAATGTTATGATGATGAGATGAAGTCGCATTAGATGAAACCTGAGAGACCTCCTTTGGCACAGCCGCCACTTTGCTCTGTTCAATGCTTCTCGACTTATAAGAAGGGGTCAGTTTAGCACTAAACCCACCATCAATAGGAGAAGAAACACGTCGCCCACTGTTGTAAGTTGGACGAGTCTCTAAAGATTGCTTCTCCAATACCCAATGTTCAGCACGCTCCGCTTGATGAAGCAACTCATGAATATCATTATATTGCATTAAATCAACACGGTCATGAATCTTTTCTTCCAACCCCTCAAAGAAACGTACCATGGTCGCCTCCGCAGACTCATGCACAGCTGTACGGATCATCAAAACTTGCATCTCTTTGTAGTACTCATCAACTGATTTGATACCTTGCACTAGACGACGCAGTCTACTATGAAGCTGGCGAGTGTAATAAGCGGGCACAAAACGTTCCCTCATGACTCGCTTCATGTCAGTCCATGTCGCTGGTCGCTCGTGAGTACGGTTCTTATTGTCCCACCATACAAGAGCATACTCTATAAATTCCATTGATGCAACACGAACCTTCTTATCTTCGGAGTAGTTGTGACCATCAAAAATCTGATTTACGCGCATCTCCCACTCCAAATATTTCTCCAGGTCAGCACAACGTCCCGAGAATTCAGGTATGGTTATCTTGATTCGACCCAAACCATCATCCTCGTGGGCACCATTGCCGCCATAGTCATGGTGCCGCCCAGCATGGCGATGAGCCCCAACATCATGTCGTGGTCGGTGAGGTAAGCCTCCACAGGCATCAGAATCCTCAGAAAAATCACCATCATCGTCGTTGTCGCGGTCATGACGGTGTCGCGGTGAGCGAGACTGTCGGGGTGCCACATCTCTCGCCTGAAGGCGCTGAGCTGCTGCGGTGAGCCAATTAAGACTCTCGGTCACCACCTGTAGACTATCAGTGCGCTGTCGGTCGCTGGCAGTCAAACACCCGTTCAACCTGTCCTTGA